>NC_133656.1:91559577-91736476 GCF_009905375.1 Apium graveolens
TAAGCTTGTGGCTCCCATAGGCCTGGGGACGTCATGGATCGATCCCATTAAGGCTCACATTCAAAACGGATGGTTGCCAAGCGATGCAACTGAACCACGAAAGTTAACTGTTCGAGCACTAAGGTACTCTTTGATAGATGGGATTCTGTATAAAAGATCTTTCGTGGTTCCTTACTTAAGGTGTCTCAGGCCCGATGAGGCACGCTTGGCTCTTGAGGAAGTGCATGAAGGTATTTGTGAACAACACTTGGGGGGCAGGGCCTTAGCTCATAAGATAACCCGTTTAGGCTTTTATTGGCCAGAAATGATGGCTGATGCCAAACAATATGTAAAGAAGTGTGATCGCTGTCAGAAACATGCACCAATTGTTAGACAACCCCCCGAGATGCTGACCTCTATCAACTCGCCTATTCCCTTTGCTATGTGGGGGATGGATATTCTAGGGCCTTTTCCTATGGCCACGGCGCAAAGGAAGTTTCTGATTGTAGCCATTGATTATTTCACCAAGTGGATCGAAGCAAAACCTTTGGCCAAAATCACAACTAAGCAGGTTACACAATTCCTGTGGGGAAACATTATGTGCCGATATGGAATTCCCCGTATCCTCGTCACTGATAATGGAACACAATTCAACAACGAGGAATTCAAGAAGTATTGTGAAGAAAATGAAATTGAGTTACGGTTCACCTCTGTGGCTCACCCACAAGCTAATGGGCAAGCAGAAGTTGCAAATCGAATAATCCTGGATGGATTAAAGAAGAGGATCAAGAAGTCAAGAAATAATTGGGTGGACGAGATACTTCCCATATTATGGGCCTATAGGACTACCTGTAGAGTCATGACAGGAGCAACTCCCTTCATGTTGGCATATGGGGCAGAAGCAGTAGTTCCAGTAGAGATATCACATTCCTCTCCAAGGATTCAGGCTTTCAATGCAGAAGAAAATGAGGAAGGGCAGAGGTTAGCCCTGGATCTGATCGATGAAGTGCGAGATAGGGCACATGCAAAGATAGTAGAATATCAGAAAAAGGCTTCATTCTACTATAACCTAAGGGTCAAAGAAAGGTTTTTTAAACAAGGCGATCTAGTCTTGAGGAAGATAGAAGCATCTGGTGTAGGACAAAAAGGGAAATTTGCCCCGAATTGGGAAGGACCGTACAGAGTCAAGAGTGTTCAATGTAGAGGAACCTACAAGCTGGAGACTATGGATGGTTTTGAAGTCCCGAGAACTTGGCATGCACAAAACCTGAAGGTTTACCATGTATAGGGCAGCCGGATATGATTCTCACTCGTCAGGATGGCGAGTAGGTTGAAAAGCACCTTGAAGCTTTGCTTGCTTAGGATTTATATGTTTTAGTTTTATTACGAAGTTTATTAAGACTTGTGTAAGGGACGAATCCCAGACAATTTTATGAAATTCATGAATTCTTCAAAGTATGTTTGTGGCCTAACGAATAAAAACCAAATGCATGGATGCAAGCATAAAAGGTGATAAAATAAGATCAGATAAATATTACAAGAAATTTGATAAATAAAGTCTCGAAAATAAGACAAGCCACGCAGGGCTGAAAAAGCTCTAAGGAGCTGAGGTGCCCTCGGCATCCATATCATCGTCCTCTCCACTCTCGCTGGATGTCTCTGTCGTCTCGGAGGAGGAGGAAGAGCTGTCGTCCTCAGCAGGTTTGGAAGAAGACTCGGGAGGAGGAAGGAGTGGATCCTGAGGAACATGGTCCGAGACAACTACTCGGGTACGAAACCTCTGTAGCAAAGCCTCGTCATCAGGGCATATATAGTCAGCCGGGTTAATATCAGGACAAGCCTCGTTCACGGTCCCAAGGGCCATGTCCCAACCAGTCCTAAAAAACCCGGGAAAGACTGAATCATCCCTAATCCTCATGGATTGAGCAAACTCCTCCGAGTCCAGATAGTTGTCTATAGCTTTATCCTTCTCCGCCCGAAGTACCACCAGCTCGGCGTTAGACTCTCCGAGTTCTTCCTCCTTGCGCTTGAGCTTCTTCTCCAGGGTAGCATACTTCTTATGTTGCCTCCTGAGGGCATTATCGGCCTTATCAGAAGCCCGCTTCCATGATTCGGCTTGCCTCACAGCGCCTTGAAAGTAGGCATTAGACTGAAACAAAGCAATTAACAAAGTATAAGGCAAGAAAATGCTACAAGAACGAAAGATAAGTTCAAAAAAGAGAAGGCATACCGAAGCCAGAGACTGAGCTCCCATGAGCTTAATCCTCTCAAGATCAGGGGTGGCCACCACATCAGTAAAGTCCTTGGGACTCACGCTATGGTAGGACCAATCCCAAGCATGTTTCGTGGAACCAACTACGGTGTCCCCTCGGCGGAATCCCCAGAGAGGCTGAAAGGCGCCTGTGGCAGCAGCAGTAGGGGCAGCAGCAGTGATAGGAGCACCATTGCCCCCAGCTCCTTCAGTTGAAGCCTCCCCTATAGGCTCTTTGTGCTTCTTCAAAAAGATAGGCTCCGTGGCCTTTCCCCGGGTGTCTAGGCCTGCGAGCCGAGCTTTCTTCATCCTAGCTGTCTCCTCAACCAGAGGAACATTGTCCTCGTTAATCTCCTTAGCAGCTGAAACAAAGCAAAAGACAAAATAAGTGATGTTAATAATGCATGAAATGAAATAAAGTTGAGAAGGGAAGAAAAATACCCTGTTGAGAAACAGAGGATAGTCCCACATGAATCAGGGAAAACTCCTCTAAGAGAGTCCAGCTGGTGGTAGTGCCATCATCCTGAGTAAGCCCATTATAAATAATAGTTTCTTCAGGAGTTAAGTGAATGGATTTGAGGCTACCATCACTGACCTTCCCGAAGGAAGATCGAAAAAGTGTGCCCCAGTCACCATTCTCCCAACGTAACCCAACGAAACTATTCCTCCAATTTTGATTATTATCAGGAATAGAGGCGCTGTTAAAGATATGTTTGCTTTTGGGCCTCTGCTTGACATAGACCCAGCCACAGATACTGGAAGAACTATTATAACACTGAAAGACCTTCCTAAAAACAGCTACAGAAAGAGGAAAGCCCTCCCTAAGATAGCAGACCATAAAACATAGAATGTTCCTCCAGGCGTTTGGAGGAAGCTGACACGGGTTGATTTGTAAATCAGCCAAAAGATGAGGAATAAAAGGATGGAAGGAAACCTAAGCCCAGCATTAAGGGCATCTGTGTAAATGAAGAGAGTGTCGGGTCTCCAGTGGCAAGTACGGTCACCACCAGAGACTGGAACTAATCTAAGAGGAGGAAGGATGTTATAACGAGCATTTAGTTTATTGAAATCTATGTTGTGCCAAGTATTACAATGATTAAAAGAGTCGAGATGTGCAGTGGAGGGATATTCATCCCCCCTAGTGTTAATCATATCAATTAAAGACATGTACGAAGAACGGATCTCGATATCCTTACCTCGTTTTGAAGCCGAGGCTATCTTGGCCGCCCTCTCGGAACTTTTATCAGCCATTTAGTAAAGCTGGAAAAGGCTTGGAGAGCTAAAGGAGGGGATTTGAGAGAGGAGAAGGTTAGAAAATTTTGAGATAAGAGGGAAGAGTGAAGAGTGAAGAGTGTGAAGAGAATGCACACTCCCCCCACCTATATATAGGAAGAATAAGTGGATAATGGGCCTTAAAAAGCCCATTTGGGCCCAAAAGTTGGAAGGTTCTGGAATTATCCAGGAAATTCCTGGAAAATTCAAGAGAATTCTAGCAAACATCAGAAGAAAACTTGAGTTTTTTTGAAGAATCTGGAAGAATCCAGAAAAATCCAGAAGAATTTGGAGCTTGGGCTTAAAATAAAAGCCCAGTTGAATAAATATGGGCCCAATAAAAACAAAAGCCCAGAAAAGGGCCCAGATATTTGAGGTTAAAAGCCCATAAGCCAAAATCCAGTCATAACGGGCTAAAAGAATAAAGGCCCAGCTAAGTGAAGGTGGCCCAAAAATAAAGCCCAGGGAAAAGTGGATAAAAAGATCAGGAATATGACCCCATTCGACCAGGAATCATGAGGAAATCCTGATCGAAATACTGGAGGTCGAAATTGCTTCGATCAAGGCACGAAATGATGCTTAAATCGGTCAAAATATTAGTTCCTGACCGAAAGGGTCAGAATTCTGATCGAGAACGAATAAACCAGAAAAACTGTCGACCAGAAAGCAAGGCAAGATCCTGGTTGAATGGATCCTGCTCGAAATTGCTTCGACCAAGGCAAGAAAGATGGCTAATTCGGTCAAAAAGCATGAAATCCTGACCGGAATGGATTCCTGGTCAAAAAATTCTGCTCGAAATATATATATAAAAAAAAGAGGAAAAAATCCTGGCCGACATTCGACCAAGATTCCTGATCGAAACCATCCTACCCGAAATCCTGTCGACCAGGGCAATACGGAGGTTAATTCGACCAGGATCCTGGTCGAATGGATTCCTGGTCGAAATCTGCATAAAAAAAAAAGAAAAAAAAAAGAGAAAAGGTAGAAAAAAGAAGAAAAATGAGGGAAAAATTCCTGGAAAATTACAGAAAAATAAGGAAATTCCTTAAATAATTTCTGAAAAATACTAATATTTTCAGAAAATTAGGGAAAAACCCAGAAATTAAGGATAAATCCCAGGAAATTAGGGAAAAATCCAGAAATTAAGGATAAATCCCAGGAAATTAGGGAAAATCCAGAAATTAAGGATAAATCCCAGAAAATTAGGGAAAAATCCAGAAAATTAAGGATAAATCCCAGGAAATTAGGGAAAAATCCAGAAAATAAGGATAAATCCCATAAAATTAGGGAAAAATCCAGAAAATTAGGGAAAATCCAGAAAATTAAGGATAAATCCCAGGAAATTAGGGAAAAATCCAGAAATTAAGGATAAATCCCAGAAAATTAGGGAAAAATCCAGAAAATTAGGGAAAAATCCAGAAAATTAAGGATAAATCCCAGAAAATTAGGGAAAATCCCAGAAAATTAGGGAAAAATTCCTGAAAATTAAGGAAGATTCATTGTAAATGTGTAGGTCGCTCCACACTTTACGCAAAAACGAAACCCTGTAAGGGAACGAATAGATTTAACTTCTGTGAAACCTAATCAATGTTTCCCAAAAGTTGGGGGGCAAATGATAGGGATAAATAAATTATGATAGTATAATTAAATACTGCAAGATATGGGCTGCTAGGCCCAATAAAAAGACATATGATACTCAGACTAGAAAGGTTAAGCCTGATGGACCAGATCAGGCCTGATGGAATAAAGAAGGCCCAAAAGCCCTGATTATTAATTAATTTCATAGTTAATTAATAAAGGAAAGATCAACTATTGAGAAGAGTCCCGATACGGATATAAATCCTTATAGATTAGCCTCAAGGGGACCTAAAAGGATAAGGAATCAGTTTCCTACTATCTAGGACTCCAAAGTCCATTCTAATTATGAGACTTGCCCATCAAGTCTCCTATACCAAGTCCAATTCAAGGACTCCCAACATCTATATAAGGGGCCTCACCCCACAGATCAGAACTACGTTTTTTGGCTTGATTCTCTAATTCACAGAGATACGTAGGCATCTCGTAAAGGCAGATCGAGCCACGAAACACGAGAGCAGCCATTAAAGGCCCTGAGCTCCCGAATCTTAGTACTAAATACAGCAAATAATAACCTTAGTTTTTTATCCATAACAACTATAAAGTTCATCATTCGGGACTATATTAGATCATCCATCGAGTGCTACAAAATTCACTAAGTTAAATCTACTAAGGTGTTTTGTTTAACTTATCATCAAGTTCACACCATATTCCTAACAATCTCCCCCAATTTATGTCTACTGGAATTGTAGCCATAAATTAAGAGAAACTTTATGATAACAAAACACCCTAAAAGTACAGATTAAAAAGTAGTAGATAAAACTGATAAGTGCTGCAAAATTTATTGAAAATTGAACAAAGCAAAGTATACAAAGAGTTCTCATAATCATTATCAAGGTGCTCCTCTAGTCTGAGCAGATAATTCTATTTCCTTGATTGTATGGATTTCTTCCCAAGCTTCCTGTTGTTTTCCTCTATTTGATTCTGGAGTTGTCTATAAAATTCAAGTTCATCAGCTTCAGATAGATCCAGCATTTCTTGCATTTCCAATAGAATCTCATTGCTAGAGATACTCAATTGGTCATCTAGTCTAAAGAATCTTCTAACTCCCTTATCATCCATGAATTCCATCAGCCAATAAGGCCTCAAATGCATTCTCTTTCTAGTGAAGGGAATTGAGAGTTTTTCGAAGTGCATCTTTGGCTTTATTACTCCTTAGCTCTTCAATCTTCTTTAGAACCAATCTCCTTGTAATCATATTAAATCCAAAGTTCTTTTTGAAAGATGATTAGATCTTTATTAATATAGAACAACTTTCTTCTAGAATCCTGTGAAGAGGCCATGTGATTTCTTTCCCTGCCTTGTACTTAAACACCAATCTTTCAGGAAGATGTTTGTGAGCATCAATTCCTCTTATTTCTTCCAGTTCATCCAAGTAGAGGTTTAAATCTGAAAACTCCTTGATATCACAGATATATAAGATATCTTCCTTGTTGAATTTAGATTTAAATTCGGTTAAGGTCTTGGTTCTGAGAGTTACAGGCTTGCTTTTCTTGGTTGCTCTTATCTATTTTTTCCTTGGCTTGTTGAAGATAGGTAAATTTAGTTCAGGATTTGGCAAACTATCCCAGTCCATTCGCTCATCCTTTAGAATTATAGGCTCACCATGAAAATTCCTAGTTGGATCCACCTTGAATTCTTCATGTACCACTGAGGGCTTGGATGTCTGAGTTGAAGTTGTAGACTTTTTGGGAATGTAGTCTTCCATTTCCTCATCACTAAAGTCCAATTTTATTTTGGAATGGAGCTTGTATCTGAATCTTCTTTTCTGTTGTGGTTCCTGATGCATTTTCTGATCTTGAGGTTCAGTAATCACAGATGGTTGTGCATAAATCTCAGTTGTAGTCTTCACAGCTTGAAGTTTGGCCAAGATAACAGCTTACTCCTTCTTTTGTTTGAGCTTCTTAGCATCTAAGGCAGCCTGTTTCTTTTCTTGCCTAATTATTTCCTTCTCTTCCTTCTTAGCTTCCACAAAATGAGGGTGTCCAACCACCACACAGATTTCCTTACCATTTCTGTAGATTTTGGCAATCCTTCTTTTAAGTACTGAATCAGTTCGATCTTTGAAAAATGCAATTGACCTAGCCAATAGCTTCTTCTCATCTGGCCTAGGTGTCTCAAACACAAGATCCACGAGATTTTTGTCTGAGAACATTGAATAGTTTCTTTTAGGTGTAACACCCCCAGATCCGGGGTCGGGGATCCGGGTCGTCACGAGTTCCACTTCCCTTAACAACACCCAATCTTATTAAACAATCAACTACTCTTTACTGTGACCCCGCAATATACACACACACACCACAAGTTATAGTCTCAGAGATGAATATCCAAAAATAATCACAAGTCGTTTTATTCCACAATTAAGTCAATGCACCTTAAAAAGGTTTCTGAATAAATTTACATTTCTTTGCCATTATTAAAATTCATAATATACATAAGTCTAGTACATTACTAGTTGAAAACTTAGCCTATTGGTAATTTCTACCTTAGCTACAGCGGCCTGAACGCTTCCGGAAAGCTGCGGAACGTTTCCTATCCGCTTGCGAATTGGGAGCTTGGTCCTGTTCATCTTATCTATCTGATGTTGTGTGATGAAAGAAGAAAGCAAGGGTGAGCAGCAAGCCCACCAAAATAATATGTATAATGATTAACAATATATGAGCCTACTCATAATACTCATGAAAGTCTTGGTCAAAAGAAATGAACCAATTTTGATATTTTAATGCGATGAAGTCGCAAAATATTCAGAATATATACATATATACTTTTCAAAATATTGGAAGTCCTCTTCCATGCATAATATGCACAAAGTCCCAGTGTATAACTGTATAAAAAATATCGTTGCAAGGTGATCTCATATATCTAACCTTGTCTCAACATTTTTCTGAAAATCTTTGTCATTCATAAGACAATTATTAATTAGATATAAGTTTAAAAGATGAAGTTACAAGATACCCCAATATACTTATATCTTTCCCAAATACTACTTGAACTACCACCGTTCAAGTTATAAATTAGCTTCAAAAGTTCATCACATAGATGAGACTATAAGACAAAATTTGAATAGATTAAATCTTTTAAAATATCATCAAAATAAAATGAAGTTACGAGATACTTCATTTGATGTAAACATCATTTTGAAAACTTGACCCTGCCAACACTCAACAATCGCCCAACCGTAGCCTTTCTATCGAAGTGCTCTGGGTAGTGTTGCAGAAATTATCCAATTGGATGATGAACTCATTACGGGAGTTTACCGCGCCAGGAAGACCACTTACGATGATCAGTCGTAGTAGTACAACCCCACCATTTTCTACATGTAGAGGAGAACCTGTCGGATTTACTTGTCAACCGAACACTGAACTCCTAAGGAATGGACCGCCTTAGCGGAACTTCCAGGCCATTTGGGCCAATATAATAAGGCTGGGCCGGCGCTACTCGACCACTTACGCCACTCCTAGTTCAGATGAAATCCATGACTCTGAAACGTAAAGCTCGTTTCCCCCTTTCCCCAAGTAGAAACTTGTTGATACGGCTCCACCAAGAAGTCGTACCTAGTTGGAAAGGAAAACTCACCGATATTTCCCAGGTGATGCCTGTTAATGGATTAACTTGTTCCAAGAATTTTACTTCCCGAATATTGGGTAAGTAATCAAAAACTCTTTTACCAAGACAGCAACCTTGTTGCGAATATAAAACACACCACCGAGCCGGATCCCCCAGGTTTTGAGCGAGTATTTAAATCTCCTTTTTAAAAGGAAGATCTTAAATATAAAAATAGTTTTGGGATCCGCTCTAACTTTTGAAAATCATTTTAAAGACTCGAAAACACTTTAAAGAGTGTTTGGAGTAAAACTGATTTAATGAAGTAAATCAGTCCCCAGAATATTTAGAAAATGTCTGAATATTATTATTTAAATAATATTCCCATAAAAAAATAATCTTTATAAAATAATTGAAGTAGAAGTATTAAAACTTATACTTGAAATGAATAGCAAATAATCAAAGATATACTTATACGAAAGTAATATCTTTATTTGAATACTCAAAAATAAGTTTGATTATCGACACCTTATTCTTTAATAAAATAAAGAATATATCTCAGCAAATAATCGGAGTCATAGATCCTCAAATGAATATTCAAATAATATTCAATAAATGAAATAAGCTGAGTCATAATACCTCGAATGAATATTATAAATAATATTCATTAAATAAAATAAAGGAGTCATACATCTTCGAATAATATTCGAAATAATATTCAATAATAAAATAAAGTTAAAGTTATCGAATAAACCTTATTCGATTAATAGTTTTAAAAACTATATCCATATATATATATAAGTATATATATATATTTATATTTATATCCATATATACAAAATCTACTCGGGATCCTCGACTCCCGGTTTTAGAAAATATTCACCTTTTATCCCCTATACTAAGGGTATACGCAACTACTTGCTTATTTCTAGCATAGGTATTATGCAACTATAAGCATTGAAATCAACAGATAGATAACCAGATTACGAAACAGACATGCATATATACCATATTAGCATGCTCCAATATATCGCAAAATTTGCTAATAACAATCATGCAATATCACAAGATAATGCATATACATATATTTACATCACAACAACAGTATAACGGGTAGAAAACTTGCCTGAGCGACTGGGGTTACGAATGGCTCGGGACGAGTCTGGTAACCTATAAACAACAAGTAAGTTGGAATTAAACCAAAATCACTTGTAAATCTATACTTTAACTAACTTAGACTCTAACGCTTGTTTTGCGCTCACTGATTCGCTTAAGCCACTCGGGTACCCTCGGCTCCACCATTTTTAATAATTTAACCTTTACGAGTTTTAAAGCGATTCCTTCGCGAGTGTCTTACCAACTGCCTAACACACTTACCATAAATGTTTCATACATTAATTAACCCTTTTTGGTCTTTAACCTATGTTTCAAAGTAAGGCGAGGGGAAAAGTTTCGTTCGCGAAACGCCGTTACTTGAAACGGTCGTTTCTCCTAAACCGTGCATCGGAATCGAACGAACTACATATCAAAACGAAGCTCGTAACATGAGCTATCTAAACATGGCAGTGGTCACAATTTAGCAGGGGGTTCTCGGGTCCTAATGCTATGCACAAAAACAGTCCAAAGAAAATCGGACGTTACGACGGCTATGTTTACGCGATTTCCCATTTTTTAAACTATCCACAATCAACACAAACCATCCTCAAATCCAACACACAACAAACACCCATCCTTATCACATCATAACAACCCCAACCAATTCAATTTAACCATTCATACTTATGCTTAAACTTTACTTTAATCATTCTTAAGTTTCTTTAAATCAAAACCACAAAATTACCATTTCATTTCACTACCATTCCAAATCTCAAACTCTAATCATAACAACAACTACAATAACATCCTACTCATCAAAATCACCTTATAATATATATGAACCTAGGGTTTGAAAATGGTATACCTTCCTTGAAGTGGTGGGTTGAGCTAGGAAGCCTTAAGAAGCTTGGAGAAGCCTTAGGAAAGCTTGGATCTTTAAGAAAACAAGAAAAAGTTCAAGTTAAAAACTTGAAAACACTATTCATTGTCTTCTTCATTGATTAAATGGAGAAGCTAGAGAAAGAATTAATGGCTTAAACTCATGATATAGCCATAACTAAGCATAAAGATGGTTAGGGAATTTTCTTACCAATTAAGGATGCTTGGATCTTGATTTTGGAAATTTTTTTTTTCTTTGAAAAAGGCAAAAAGCCGAGAGCTAATATGAAGAACAATGCCTTGGCTGATTTTTTTTGATTTTTGATGAAATGATTTGCTAGTTGGTTGGCTTGGTTTTGTTTTTGATTTAGCAAATTACCACCTTGCCCTTGAATTTGTGTGGTCCTTAATCAACCACACCTCCCTTATTCCATGTCATGCTTATGTCACCCTTATGATGTCATCCTCCCTTCCTTGTCTCCTTTCTATTGGTTGGATGACATCACTCCCATTAAACCCTTTGATTAGCTTCCTAATCGTTTGCCTAATGACCGCTGATCTGTTGTACGGTTCGCTTATCTTTCGTTCTTGTTTATCGTTTGAGGATCATACCCGGGATCTTATTACTTAGGTTCCCTTAACCTTTCTCAATACATTATATTCCTTTTTATGATCCTCTATTATAATCCTTTAATTTAAATCCTTTTTATCCTGTTACCTTATACTCAATTCTCTCCGTATCTTGTGGATTTCCGGGAAAAACCAAAGTGTTCGGAATTGGATTCTGACGATCTTTACATACACTTATATACTTCATAGAGTACTAATAATATCCCATAAGATCAATAACAGAACCCCTACATAGCGTGGCATGAACAGTTTTCTCATTCAGCAAAAACACTATTCATAAGGGTTTCAAAAATTTCCAAAAATTGGGGTTATTACAGTCTCCCCTCCTTAAAAGGATTCTGTCCCGGAATCAGATAGAAATAAATAGGGATACTCTCTTTGCATTGCACTTTCTAACTCTCGAGTCAATTTTCCCACATTGTGGTTCTACCATCAAACTCTGACTAGTTTGATAACCCTTCTCCTAAGCACTTGTCCCTTTTCGATCTATAACCCTTTCTAGTTGCTCCATATAGGTTACGTCGGGTTGCATATCTATGCGCTCATATGCCTCTATTTATCTGGCATCTGAATTACACTTCCTTAACATTGATACATGAAACACGTTACGACCTGCTACATGTTCGGGGTTAGGGCTAGCTCATATGCTAACTTCCCAAACGTCTTAATATATCCAAGGGTCCAACAAATTGTAGACTTAGCTTTCCTTTCTTTCCGAACCTCATCAATCCTTTCCAAGGGATACCTATATCATTACTAGGTCCCCTATTTCATACTCTTTATCCTTTCGTGTCAAATCAACATACTTATCATGTCCATCTTGGGCTACTACCAGCCGTCCTCTGATTAGATCTATCATATCCTTGGTCCTTTGGACTACTGCGGGTCCGAGCATCTTGCGCTCTACAACTTCATCCTAACATAAGGGAGATCGACATTGTCTTCCCTCAAGGATCTCATAAGGCGACATCTCGATAATGACATATGATCTATTGTCGTAAGATAACTCAATCCGAATTAAGTGATCATTCCAAATTCTTTCAAGTCTATTGCACAGACTCTCATTATTGCTTTTAACATTAGAGCTTCTGCTTCTCAATACCCATTCTTTTCCAGTTCGTAATCGCTACTACCTTCCGTTCCTAATATTATACTGGTTATACTTTTGCTCGTTAGCATTCTATAACCTTTTAATAACCACGTCAACCTTAGTATCACGAATGTGTTCCCATTCCGCATACTACCACCACTTTATTACTCTTTTTTCAGTTGCTTCTATTTTCCAAAATTTGATCAATCAAATAGAAGTAAAGGAATTTGTTGAGAGATCACTAAGATCATGAACACTTGTTATATTGCATAGTTAGTACAGAAGGTGGCCAGCCTTTAGTACTTGACAAGCAATTAAACAACATGTGGTATCCTACTAGGCTTCTATCACAAAGATAGATAGTCATTCGGCAATACCTCCCCTTCTGGAAGGGTTGTTCTTCTCAGCTTACATGAAATGAAAAGAAGAGAAAAGAACGAACTGAAGAGAATTGTATATATGAAAAAATATACAACCACAAAATATCTGGCTTGGAACCTACCTCTGAACTATAGAGGTTTGTCATAGGAGAACAAAACATATATGTATTTATATCAACATCAAGTATTATAGCATCGCATTTCACGTGCCTAAATATTTTCTCTATCCCGTCCATCATTCTATGGACCCATGCTCTTCCTCGAGCTTATACACAATCACCTTTGAAACTCCCTCGACATCGAAAATCGAATCTGGGATCTCATTCTATATATCACCGTTACTAGGATTCTATGCTCGCATCGCAACCTTCCTCGTATAATAATACGGCTCTCTATTGATAAGAAAGAATAAATATTCACTAGGTAGATACTCTACTTAATTAGTCTATCAATGATAACTTATACACTACCACGACCCGATTAGTGGTACTCAATCTCAACACCCATTCTAATACAACTCTCACGGTTGTAATCAGCTCATTACTCGCAGAATCATTGCTGCCTTACTATGGTCCACCACTGACCCACTGTAGTCATTCATTTTCCATGAAGTCTTAATAGCTAACCATACGGAGTCTATCCATGTCGTATCAAATCCTTCTAAGGAGGTAACATAATCACCATTCCTGATTCATAAAGAACACTCCTGATCCTGACATACATACATGACATGAAGCATATAAAATTGCAGAAGAGTTTCAATCAAAGCACCGATAGCAGGTTAATACCATTCTTAATCATATGCCTTCAATAGAAGACTTAACTCAAAGGTTTGTTTGGTCCTTTTTGAAACATGGTCCTGGCTTATCTCAAGATAGGACCTTCTAAGATAGATAGCCCGTTCATGGCGATTACACAATTTAAACCTTTACCAACTACTATTACGGTTGGGTATTGCACAGTCATCAGAAGGAATGTCAATCTTTCAAACCATAATTCAACCTTCACATTTTTAACCATCATCGCTGTATTCTTTTGGCACACGCGCCTATAATTTTTCCTTTTACCGTTAAAGTGTCGGCCACCTCTTTGGCCTTTCCTGATAGTAATAGTTCCTTACAGTCAATGTCATTTTAACCACCTCCAAATAAATTTTCTACCTTATTTCAATCACAGCTTATGTGAAAATACTTTTCTTTAATATCTGATGAGAAAAAAAAATTTTTTTTTTCCATTTTTCCATAAGTTATCCCCTCAGTCTTTAGAGGTTAATCACTGTCATGACTGACTCTCAATCATAATTAGAACATCTTTTATCTTAAGTCCTAATTGCCCTGAACAATTTCGACCATTACTGGTTCGATCCATACTTTCTCGTGGTTTAACACGTGCCCCATTTGGCATCATTATAATTACGTCATATTTCCTTTATCCACATTTCTATTCTTGAGAATTTTGAATATTACCTTTTTCCTTATAAAACCTCTAAGGTTATCCTTCAATCGTTCCTCCTGTATTCCCTAGATACAGGGCATATCACAATACCATTTACTAATAGTAGAACCATTGTCTATATACTTCTGCAAAATTTCTCCACTGATTCTTAAAGGTTGTTGTTACCTTAACCCTTTCCCAATCATACTGTCAAAACTCATACTATCCCTATCAAGGGTGAAATGCCAACCTTTATGCATTCCCCTAGGATTCGTTTTAAGTTACCGATGTTCTATCCTTAATTCCACCTTTAAAAAGGTACAAGCATCCTTCCATGGATAAATAAAGTCATATATCCCTGATATGGGTATCTTATTCAATCATTCCCACCTCGATAGTAAATGCCTAATTTCACAATAACATCTGTATACAAAATGAGGTTAATCAAAATGGCCTCCAAAAGATAACAACGGTTATCCGCTTTTCTTGCCTAATCTGGTAACGATAACATGGATGTTCTGGAAGATATTGGTCGTGTTCAACGTGAACTTCTTCTTAATAATTCCTTATTTACTTTTGTTGTTTATCTCAACAGTCACCTCAATGTTGGGATATCTTTCATATCTGGCGTCTCCCTTTCTGGGTATCATGCCACCGGTCTTACACTTCCTTCATCCAATTTTCTTAATTTCTTACTTTCTTATCCCCTTAGTCTATCCGCGTCTCATTATTTATCCTTCGAATTATCTCAAGGTTTCCTCGAATCCTCCCAACTTACAGGGGATAAACTATATGCATCTCTTATGCCTTCAACCGTCAACTTTAACTCATGGTGAATCACCCTCATCCTGACGATCATATACTTTTCTATTTCTATTAATAGGAGTCTTTAGGGTTTCCTCATACCCAACTCCCTTATCATTCCTCAAACTCTCTTGCCTTTATATTCCTTTCTCTTATCGTTATTTCATGAACCAACACAACATAAGCATTGATTTCAAACATCCCGTCATTCTGGATTCGTGTCTTCAGAACGAATCTTGATAACTTTTACAACTTAGATTCATAATTCATCATACTCGTCTGCCTTTGTTCTGGCTCTTAAGCTTTTACACTATCTCCATAACCTTGGGAAGTACTTTCCTGAAAACAATTGACTGAACTTAAATCAGTTTATTATAATCTCTTGCTCCGTGCCTTCCTTGGCCTTTCACCAGCGGGTGGTCTCTCTCTTAGGAGGGTAAGTGACAAAACAATCTTTTGTGGTTCGTCAATCATTTAGAATCTCAAATGATTCATCTATTTCCTTTAGCCAGGCTCTTGCCTCGACTGGGTCAGCTTGTTCCTTGGAACTCTGAGAGCTTAGAGACTTAAAGGTCCTGAAAGAATTTCCTATCGCATTGCTTCCTCAAGGTGGTGGTTGGGGATAATAGTCTAAGTTCTGTCTAGACAGGTCCATGAATTGCCGTATAGGAGTACCGTCTCGGGTCTCCTTTCCTTACTCGACTTTCTGTTTTCTTAGTATGAAATGTTTCATCCTACTTCCCATAATTGGGGTCATCTTTTAATTTAAAATCCTCATTTTCCACTCCATTATGTCATGGGTTCCTTCTATCTTGATGGTGACCTCCCTGACTATCACATTCAGGGTTTGCTCTAAATTTTATTCCTCAAACTATGGCTCTCATCTAAGTTCTCATCCTTACGCTCTTGAACTTTTGGAACCCAAATTCTATAGGAATACCTCATTATTCCCTTATCATCTTTCTCGGTATTAATCTCATATTTATTTGTTGGCTCTCTGCCTTCATTCATCACCTTTCTCTGGCACAATATGCTCTTTTCCAATAATCCGGTCTGTATTGCAATCTCAAACAGCTTTTCGGTACCGGCTCCGGTTACCTTCACTTCTATTTCCATTTTCTCAAAATCTCTTATAAACTATCCCAAAGTCATTATCATCTTGAGTCTCTCCTTTTTACTAAGGGCATCAGCCACCACATTGGCTTTCCCCGAATGATAAAGAATCTCCCAATCATTATTCTTGATTAGCTCTAACTGCCTCCTCTGGCATATGTTGAGCTCTTTCTACGTGAAAATGTACTAGAGCACTTATGGCTTAGGTAATTCTCGCACTTCTCTCCATACAAGTAGTGCCTCCAATCTTTAGGGTAAACTATTGCCACGAGCCTAAGCTCATGAGCGGGGATATCGAATTTCATACTACCTTAATTGTCTTGACATGTACGCGATTACCTTACCGTGCTGCATAAGCACGCACCCTAAGCCCTTGTGCGAAGCGTCACTACACTTCACAAAATCTCCTTTTCCATCCGGCAATGCCAGCATAGGGGCCATCACCAACCTCTGCTTCAGTTCTTGAAAGCTGTTCTCACATTTCTCTGTCCATTCGAACTTCTCAGTCTTACGAGTAAGCCGCGTTAAAGGGGCTACTATCTTTACAAACTTGAACGAACCTCCGGTAGTGACCGGTCAATCCTACCTCTGGTAGTCGACCAAACCATGGTCATCAATTCATCAGTGGTCCTTTATCCAATCCTGTCAGGATTCTCCATGGGATCCTCCTCAACAACTATCCCTTCTAGGACAACATCCTCAACCGCTAAATCTTCAATATCAACATCATCCGGTCCTGCATTAGGACACTCTATCGGATCCACAATCCGATCTCCAATTAGTAATAAAATATCATCGCGATGTTGCTCCTCAACCTCAGGGTTCGGAGTCCCGCTACCATATACGATAACGAACTACGCTCCTATCACGATATTTATAAGGGTTCCCATAAGGGTTTTAACTGTCAGTACTACGTTAGGTAGCCCGACTATGAACTTGGCAAGAGTTCTTATTATCTTTGTGAACTTATTATCTTAACGTCCCATCATCTCTGAGGTTTATAACGCTTAGCTCTGATACCATTTCTGTAACACCCCCAGATCCGGGGTCGGGGATCCGGGTCGTCACGAGTTCCACTTCCCTTAACAACACCCAATCTTATTAAACAATCAACTACTCTTTACTGTGACCCCGCAATATACACACACACACCACAAGTTATAGTCTCAGAGATGAATATCCAAAAATAATCACAAGTCGTTTTATTCCACAATTAAGTCAATGCACCTTAAAAAGGTTTCTGAATAAATTTACATTTCTTTGCCATTATTAAAATTCATAATATACATAAGTCTAGTACATTACTAGTTGAAAACTTAGCCTATTGGTAATTTCTACCTCAGCTACAGCGGCCTGAACGCTTCCGGAAAGCTGCGGAACGTTTCCTATCCGCTTGCGAATTGGGAGCTTGGTCCTGTTCATCTTATCTATCTGATGTTGTGTGATGAAAGAAGAAAGCAAGGGTGAGCAGCAAGCCCACCAAAATAATATGTATAATGATTAACAATATATGAGCCTACTCATAATACTCATGAAAGTCTTGGTCAAAAGAAATGAACCAAGTTTGATATTTTAATGCGATGAAGTCGCAAAATATTCAGAATATATACATATATACTTTTCAAAATATTGGAAGTCCTCTTCCATGCATAATATGCACAAAGTCCCAGTGTATAACTGTATAAAAAATATCGTTGCAAGGTGATCTCATATATCTAACCTTGTCTCAACGTTTTTCTGAAAATCTTTGTCATTCATAAGACAATTATTAATTAGATATAAGTTTAAAAGATGAAGTTACAAGATACCCCAATATACTTATATCTTTCCCAAATACTACTTGAACTACCACCGTTCAAATTATAAATTAGCTTCAAAAGTTCATCACATAGATGAGACTATAAGACAAAATTTGAATAGATTAAATCTTTTAAAATATCATCAAAATAAAATGAAGTTACGAGATACTTCATTTGATGTAAACATCATTTTGAAAACTTGACCCTGCCAACACTCAACAATCGCCCAACCGTAGCCTTTCTATCGAAGTGCTCTGGGTAGTGTTGCAGAAATTATCCAATTGGATGATGAACTCATTACGGGAGTTTACCGCGCCAGGAAGACCACTTACGATGATCAGTCGTAGTAGTACAACCCCACCATTTTCTACATGTAGAGGAGAACCTGTCGGATTTACTTGTCAACCGAACACTGAACTCCTAAGGAATGGACCGCCTTAGCGGAACTTCCAGGCCATTTGGGCCAATATAATAAGGCTGGGCCGGCGCTACTCGACCACTTACGCCACTCCTAGTTCAGATGAAATCCATGACTCTGAAACGTAAAGCTCGTTTCCCCCTTTCCCCAAGTAGAAACTTGTTGATACGGCTCCACCAAGAAGTCGTACCTAGTTGGAAAAGAAAACTCACCGATATTTCCCAGGCGATGCCTGTTAATGGATTAACTTGTTCCAAGAATTTTACTTCCCGAATATTGGGTAAGTAATCAAAAACTCTTTTACCAAGACAGCAACCTTGTTGCGAATATAAAACACACCACCGAGCCGGATCCCCCAGGTTTTGAGCGAGTATTTAAATCTCCTTTTTAAAAGGAAGATCTTAAATATAAAAATAGTTTTGGGATCCGCTCTAACTTTTGAAAATCATTTTAAAGACTCGAAAACACTTTAAAGAGTGTTTGGAGTAAAACTGATTTAATGAAGTAAATCAGTCCCCAGAATATTTAGAAAATGTCTGAATATTATTATTTAAATAATATTCCCATAAAAAAATAATCTTTATAAAATAATTGAAGTAGAAGTATTAAAACTTATACTTGAAATGAATAGCAAATAATCAAAGATATACTTATACGAAAGTAATATCTTTATTTGAATACTCAAAAATAAGTTTGATTATCGACACCTTATTCTTTAATAAAATAAAGAATATATCTCAGCAAATAATCGGAGTCATAGATCCTCAAATGAATATTCAAATAATATTCAATAAATGAAATAAGCTGAGTCATAATACCTCGAATGAATATTATAAATAATATTCATTAAATAAAATAAAGGAGTCATACATCTTCGAATAATATTCGAAATAATATTCAATAATAAAATAAAGTTAAAGTTATCGAATAAACCTTATTCGATTAATAGTTTTAAAAACTATATCCATATATATATATATATATATAAGTATATATATATATATTTATATTTATATCCATATATACAAAATCTACTCGGGATCCTCGACTCCCGGTTTTAGAAAATATTCACCTTTTATCCCCTATACTAAGGGTATACGCAACTACTTGCTTATTTCTAGCATAGGTATTATGCAACTATAAGCATTGAAATCAACAGATAGATAACCAGATTACGAAACAGACATGCATATATACCATATTAGCATGCTCCAATATATCGCAAAATTTGCTAATAACAATCATGCAATATCACAAGATAATGCATATACATATATTTACATCACAACAACAGTATAACGGGTAGAAAACTTGCCTGAGCGACTGGGGTTACGAATGGCTCGGGACGAGTCTGGTAACCTATAAACAACAAGTAAGTTGGAATTAAACCAAAATCACTTGTAAATCTATACTTTAACTAACTTAGACTCTAACGCTTGTTTTGCGCTCACTGATTCGCTTAAGCCACTCGGGTACCCTCGGCTCCACCATTTTTAATAATTTAACCTTTACGAGTTTTAAAGCGATTCCTTCGCGAGTGTCTTACCAACTGCCTAACACACTTACCATAAATGTTTCATACATTAATTAACCCTTTTTGGTCTTTAACCTATGTTTCAAAGTAAGGCGAGGGGAAAAGTTTCGTTCGCGAAACGCCGTTACTTGAAACGGTCGTTTCTCCTAAACCGTGCATCGGAATCGAACGAACTACATATCAAAACGAAGCTCGTAACATGAGCTATCTAAACATGGCAGTGGTCACAATTTAGCAGGGGGTTCTCGGGTCCTAATGCTATGCACAAAAACAGTCCAAAGAAAATCGGACGTTACGACGGCTATGTTTACGCGATTTCCCATTTTTTAAACTATCCACAATCAACACAAACCATCCTCAAATCCAACACACAACAAACACCCATCCTTATCACATCATAACAACCCCAACCAATTCAATTTAACCATTCATACTTATGCTTAAACTTTACTTTAATCATTCTTAAGTTTCTTTAAATCAAAACCACAAAATTACCATTTCATTTCACTACCATTCCAAATCTCAAACTCTAATCATAACAACAACTACAATAACATCCTACTCATCAAAATCACCTTATAATATATATGAACCTAGGGTTTGAAAATGGTATACCTTCCTTGAAGTGGTGGGTTGAGCTAGGAAGCCTTAAGAAGCTTGGAGAAGCCTTAGGAAAGCTTGGATCTTTAAGAAAACAAGAAAAAGTTCAAGTTAAAAACTTGAAAACACTATTCATTGTCTTCTTCATTGATTAAATGGAGAAGCTAGAGAAAGAATTAATGGCTTAAACTCATGATATAGCCATAACTAAGCATAAAGATGGTTAGGGAATTTTCTTACCAATTAAGGATGCTTGGATCTTGATTTTGGAAATTTTTTTTTTCTTTGAAAAAGGCAAAAAGCCGAGAGCTAATATGAAGAACAATGCCTTGGCTGATTTTTTTTGATTTTTGATGAAATGATTTGCTAGTTGGTTGGCTTGGTTTTGTTTTTGATTTAGCAAATTACCACCTTGCCCTTGAATTTGTGTGGTCCTTAATCAACCACACCTCCCTTCTTCCATGTCATGCTTATGTCACCCTTATGATGTCATCCTCCCTTCCTTGTCTCCTTTCTATTGGTTGGATGACATCACTCCCATTAAACCCTTTGATTAGCTTCCTAATCGTTTGCCTAATGACCGCTGATCTGTTGTACGGTTCGCTTATCTTTCGTTCTTGTTTATCGTTTGAGGATCATACCCGGGATCTTATTACTTAGGTTCCCTTAACCTTTCTCAATACATTATATTCCTTTTTATGATCCTCTATTATAATCCTTTAATTTAAATCCTTTTTATCCTGTTACCTTATACTCAATTCTCTCCGTATCTTGTGGATTTCCGGGAAAAACCAAAGTGTTCGGAATTGGATTCTGACGATCTTTACATACACTTATATACTTCATAGAGTACTAATAATATCCCATAAGATCAATAACAGAACCCCTACATAGCGTGGCATGAACAGTTTTCTCATTCAGCAAAAACACTATTCATAAGGGTTTCAAAAATTTCCAAAAATTGGGGTTATTACATTAGGCTTCAAGATTAGATTTGCTTTTGGAGATTTGAAAAAAAAGTAATTTTTTTATCCAATTGTTCATGCATGAGGTTTGGCCTTTTTCCAAGTTGCTCAGACTCATTTCATGCACTGAGATTTGTTTGACTTGAGAATGGTGATGAAAGGTCTTGTTTGGCTTATGTAGCTGACCAAATTTCTCCTGAATAGATGCATCAATCTTCTTTCATTTTTCATCTAGTGCCTTCTCAACAGCTGTAATATCAAGCATCTTGGGATTTGTCTTTGACTCAAGTTTAGTAGCTGCTATTTGGATCAGATCAATGCTGTCCAATACTGGTGGCTTTGGCAGAGTAATTTCTGGAACAATAACTTGACTAATTTGAACATTTACCACATGTTCCCCCTCATTGGTTGGCTCTGCTTAATTGACTTGGATTGTTGAATCTTTCTCCCCCTTTTTGTTATCATCAAGTAGAGTGGAGGTAGAAGTTTGTGTAGCCACCAGGTTTTGCAGCAACTGAGTTTGCTGTGCTTGATATAGTTGGATACCTGTTAGAGATGCTTCTATTGCAGTTAGCCTTGCATCTAGGGAATCCACTTTTATGACAAGATCAGAATTCTTCCTTAGCAGTCTTTTAATGTCAAACATTGTTGCATCTGGAAGTTTAGCATCCAATCTTTCAGAAACATCCTTCTTTATTTGGTCAATCTCAGTTTTGATAGATGTGACATCCTGATTGTGTTGAAGAGCTAGGATTTGATGTAATTGTAGAGAGTTGAGATGTGCCTGTAAGAGCTTCTTGGTGCTAGCATTGGTAGTGGACTGAAGAGCATTGTGTGTCTATTGGATGATGTGGAAAAGAGTTGTCTTGAAATGATGCTCATCACACTATTTAGAAAACACCCAAGAAGGAATGTTTGATCTAGAGCTAGGGCCTGCTTCTCCCCCTATGTCCATGAGCTCTTCACTATCATCACCATCATCTCCCTTGAGTCAAAGTGCTCATATTCTTCAGTAAGTACTGTCTTATTATTTTACTTGATAGAAGTTCTACCTTGACACTTTACTTCTAAAGCATCCTATATCTCTTTTACTGTCTTACATCCAATAACTTTATTGGACATAACACTATCAAGACTGTTGTGCAAGATGTGTCTGACTTTAGCATCCTTTATAATAGATGAAAGATCTTCAGGAGTATAGTCCTTCCTCTCTTTGTCAACCATCTTCTCCAGTTCTCCTACAACAGAAACAACTACCTTCATTGGTTTATGAGGAGCATCAAAAATCCTGTTTAAATATTCAGGATATGTGGTTTCCAAACACATTGACATCCTGACTTTCTAGATTGGATATTCATGCATCTTCATGATTGGCACCTTGATTGTTTCATACCTACTCATGTTGCTGTTGATCTGTGATATGGATGGGGGTGGTGGTTTTGGATTATGTGTTTCTTCTTCTTTGTCTGACATTGTTGATTGATTTTCAGATCTTAAACTATTTGTACGTTAATAGCGAGCTCTGATACCAATTGTTAGGCCCTTAATCAACTATAGATGGGGGATGAATATGGTTAATACAATCAATTCGACAAAGTTTCAACAGAATCAATAGTTTTTATATTAACAGATAAAAACTTATTATAAACGTACTCTCCCGAAAGGATGAACAGATATCCTTGAGAGCTGTTAGGCTATGCGAAATATATAACAATGTTCACAATGCATATAACATGAACCGAATCTGTGATTTATATAGAGCACAACTACATAATGTATAAGGAATCCTATTTTATTAACAAGGAAACCTAATACAATGCTCTTGAAATAAAGTCCTTCACCGCCTTGAGTTCATGTTTCCTTTTCGTTATTGAAGATCACCAGATGTGACAAATACTGATTATATCATCCGTTGACATCATCATCTGTTGATATCATTATCCGTTGATATCATCATCTGTTGATATCATCATCATCCGTTGATATAAGTTCTCATGTGAAATTCTGATAATTTTTACTGATATCATCAATTATATCTAACAGTACGAAAGACACTAATACAAATTTTCATAACACAACAGTATATGAAGTTGGATTCGTAAACTTTCCTATGTACTGTTATTCCCTAACAATACAACAAGAATTACAGAAGGGGGTTGAATGTAATTCTGGCTACTTTTTCAAATTTAAAGAATGTTCTAACTTGATAAATATACCAGTGTTTGATTAGCAATGGTGCGGAATAAAAGATTGATAGAAATCAAAATACTAAGAAATAAAAACACAAGCTTTTAAAACTTTCTGGTGGATTTGAAAGTATCCACCAGATATATATATATATATATATATATATATATATATATATCAATTGAGAACCCTGTGAAGCTTTGAATAGCTCACAACTGCTTTACAAGATTGAACAAACAAAACTACAGAGAAATGCTTACAGAATACAGCTTGATATGTTTCTCTAAAAATAAGCTTGCTTAGTTGATTGTTCTACTTGCTACACTTGGTTTATATATCACCAAGTTACATGACAATAAGACAAGATAAGAAAACAAAATATCTAGTCTAAAAACATGTTGCTTCATTACTCTTTCCAATATCTTTGACTGTCTTCACAGTTGCATGGAAATGGTAATGCTTATTTGTTCTCAAATTCCTGCTTAACAGGTTGCCACATTCCTTTTGCAAACACCAACGCATGTGACTGTGTTGTCACTGTCAATAGCTATTTGAATTTGATCATCCGTCAGGACTATATTTGTCATCCATCGGGAGTCTTGTAGATCATCCGTCGGGAGTCTATCTGCCACATGACTCTATTTCACTTATACAGAATTATAAGACATATTTATAATTAGTCAACCTATTCTGCATATCAATCTAGTAGTCAACATGACTTAGAGAACCCTACACAACCTACTTGACTAAAACATGTTGTTTGCATAAATGTGCTACATAACTTATTTGTTACATGAGCTACACTCGATGGATGTTAATCTATCATCCGTCAGGACTGTAAAGTTCACTATCGGGACTATATTAGATCATCCATCGAGTGCTACAAAGTTCACTAAGTTAAATCTACTAAGGTGTTTTGTTTAACTTATCATCAAGTTCACACCATATTCCTAACAATCTCCCCGAATTTATGTCTACTGAAATTGTAGCCATAAATTAAGAGAAACTTTATGATAACAAAACACCCTAAAAGTACAGATTAAAAAGTAGTAGATAAAACTGATAAGTGCTGCAAAATTTATTGAAAATTGAACAAAGCAAAGTGTACAAAGAGTTCTCATAATCATTATCAAGGTGCTCCTCTAGTCTAAGCAGATAATTCTATTTCCTTGATTGTATGGATTTCTTCCCAAGCTTCCTGTTGTTTTCCTCTATGGATCCACCTTGAATTCTTCATGTACCACTGAGGGCTTGGATGTCTGAGTTGAAGTTGTAGACTTTTTGGGAATGTAGTCTTCCATTTCCTCATCACTAAAGTCCAATTTTATTTTGGAATGGAGCTTGTATCTGACTCTTCTTTTCTGTTGTGGTTCCTGGTGTATTTTCTGATCTTGAGGTTCAGTAATCACACATGGTTGTGCATAAATCTCAGTTGTAGACTTCACAGCTTGAAGTTTGGCCAAGATAACAGCTTGCTCCTTCTGTTGTTTGAGCTTCTTAGCATCTAAGGCAGCCTGTTTCTTTTCTTGCCTAATTATTTCCTTCTCTTCCTTCTTAGCTTCTACAAACTGAGGGTGTCCAACCACCACACAGATTTCCTTACCATTTCTGTAGATTTTGGCAATCCTTCTTTTAAGTACTGAATCAGTTCGATCTTTGAAAAATGCAATTGACCTAGCCAATAGCTTCTTCTCATCTGGCCTAGGTGTCTCAAACACAATATCCACAGGATTTTTGTCTAAGAACATTAAATAGTTTCTTTTAGGCTTCAAGATTAGATTTGCTTTTGGAGATTTGAAAAAAAAGTATTTTTTTTATCGAATTGTTCATGCATGAGGTTTGGCCTTTTTCCAAGTTGCTCAGACTCATTTCATGCACTGAGATTTGTTTGACTTGAGAATGGTGATGAAAGGTCTTGTCTGGCTTATGTAGCTGACCAAATTTCTCCTGAATAGATGCATCAATCTTCTTTCATTTTTCATCTAGTGCCTTCTCAACAGCTGTAACATCAAGCATCTTGGGATTTGTCTTTGACTCAAGTTTAGCAGCTGCTATTTGGATCAGATCAATGTTGTCCAATACTGGTGGCTTCGGCAGAGTAATTTCTGGAACAATAACTTGACTAATTTGAACATTTACCACATGTTCCCCCTCATTGGTTGGCTCTTCTTGATTGACTTGGATTGTTGAATCTTTCTCCCCCTTTTTGTTATCATCAAGTAGAGTGGAGGTAGAAGTTTGTGTAGCCACCAGCTTTTGCAGCAACTGAGTTTGCTGTGCTTGATATAGTTGGATACCTGTTAGAGATGCTTCTATTGTAGTTAGCCTTGCATCTAGGGAATCCACTTTTATGACAAGATCAGAATTCTTCCTTAGCAGTCTTTTAATGTCAAGCAATGTTGCATCTCGAAGTTTAGCATCCAATCTTTCAGAAACATCCTTCTTTATTTGGTCAATCTCAATTTTGATAGATGTGACATCCTGATTGTGTTGAAGAGCTAGGATCTGATGTAATTGTAGAGAGTTGAGATGTGCATGTAAGAGCTTCTTAGTGCTAGCATTGGTAGTGTCTTGAAGAGCATTGTGTGTCTATTGGATGATGTGGAAAAGAGGTGTCTTGAAATGATGCTCATCACACTATTTAGAAAACACCCAAGAAGGAATGTTTGATCTAGAGCTAGGGCCTGCTTCTCCCCCTATGTCCATGAGCTCTTCACTATCATCACAATCATCTCCAAAGAAATATGCAGATTCACCAGTACCATAGTCAACATCATCACCAGCTCTAGGTGGCATGGCTATGATGGCATCATTTGCTCTTTGCATTGATTGAGTAGTATGCACCAAGTTCAACATCTTTTCTGTATTTTCATTGCCCTGTCCAGCCAAAAGTTGATATGCTGGAACAGGATGAGTAAATGTCTCAGCATCCAAAGAGATGGAATCTATGACAACTTGATCATGCTGAGATAGTTTCTCTCTGTCGGCATCATTGGCATTTATTGACTCACTAACAATGATGTCCATCCTTATTTCTCCTGTACCTGCATTTCTTTCATTTTCTCTATGTTTTTGCATCAAGGGCTCCCCTTGGCTCACCACCCTCACACCCTCACCTTCACCTACTAAGGTGGAACTCCCCTCACTCACTTTTGCTAGACCTGAAGAAATGGTCTGCATTTGATCACTCATTTCCTCTCCTTTTGCCTGGGAGCAACCCATCCACTCACTCAGTTCACTCTCTGCCCTTAGTCCTAAGAGTGATTGTACTACTACTAGGTCATCTGCACTTGTGACAATTGTTGGGATTTGAAGTTGTGCAAAGAGTACCGACGGATGAGGAACATCCATCTGGATAGTAGTTTGGCTAACCGACGGATGACTGCTGTTAGGTACATCCGTTGGGATACAATCACTACTTGACGGATATACAATATCCACCGGGATAGAAGAAATAAATGAGTTTGGAGTGGAGACTATTGTAGATTTTGTGCAGATTGATGAAAATTTGGGCACAGATGTCTCAATAGACTCAGAAAGAATTGGCAAGTGAGCCAACAAATCATCTAAAAGATGATGCTCACTTTCTTGGATTTTTGGCTTCTCCAATAGAGTTAAAGATGGAGAATTTAGAAGTGATGTATGAATCATGCCTGTAATATCCCATATTTTCAAATATTATTATTATAATTATTTGGAATTATTTACGTGATTTTATGTGAATTTTAGTGAATTATATAATAAGTGGAATTGATGTTTGGGTGTTTATATGTGATATTCTTTGAGTATTTTAATTTTTATATGTCCAAAATAAAATATAGATAATTGTGATAATTTCCTGGTTATTTTTGGATTATTATATGATTTTATAATGATTTATGGATTTATTAATTAATTTCAGAGTAATTATAAAACTATTTTATAAAGCCGGGAATCATCCAACTTCAACTGTTTTTACGTTTCTACAACACGAAACTCTTCCAAAACCTCCTTTCTAACCTAATTTGGTAATTCCAGATATTTTCCGTGTTTTGACTTTTTCGATCCGGATTCCGGTTTGACCCGTGCGCGGCCCGACACAAAATTTTCGATACGATAACCATTTCGATAAATCAACAAAACCCGTATTCTCGAGAGACGGGATATTTTTACATTATTTTCGTATATGGTATTTTATGAATAGCTCGGTTTTGATAATTATCCAATTTTGATATTAAATTGTATCGTTTTTATTGTTACTTAGCGGCTAAGTAATCAATTTTGGATCGTTTTGTACTTAGCGGCTAAGCAACTAATTTATCGATTCAAAACGATCCAAAACGAACCAATATTCCGTAAATATAAATAGCCTATTTCTTATTTCATTTATTTCGTTTATTCATTTGCAACCAGTAAAAAAATGCAGTAAATACAAAGAAAACCCTGAAAACCGATACGTTCCTGAGAATCAAACGCACGAACGAAGGCGTTACCGAACTCCGATTCGGGCGTGCAGCATATCAAAACGAAACTCTCGAAATCTTCTTTCTGAATCAAGCATCAGTTTTTTCCCAGTAATCAAGGTATTCTTCTTATTTAATTATTTTAATTCGAATTATTTAGTGAATAAAATATGATTTTTTGTATACATGATTATTTGATTGTTTTGATGATTCCATGTTGTAGAGCATGTTTTTCTGGTCGATTTCATATATTATACTTCAAAAATAGAGTTCAATATCATGTAGTAATTGAAGTTTGATTTTCTGAAAATCATTTGAAAATGTGTTCTTGGTGTTCTTGGAGAGTTCTGAGAATCAAACCCAAATTTGAGGGTGATGCAGATTTCAGAATTCGAAGTATAATTAACCAAAATGCTCAGGTTTTGATGCTCTTTCTGTTTATGTCATCAAATCATTCAAACGATTAGTAATTTGTAAATTCGTAATTTAGGGTTTATCCCCCAAATTAGGGGTTTCTTATTGACTGATTGTTGGATTGTTTTGATGGTATCAATAGCTTTAGTAGGTTTCTTAGAGTCGATTTATGTATAAAAGTTTATTGCTTGATTGCGGAATCACGTAAATCGAGTTGGCCGGAGTTGGTGTTCGTGGTTACCGGTTATAATGGAGTTTTTGGCCAGATTTCGAGTTCCAGTAATGGTTTGCGATTGTGATTGCTATGACTGAATTCCCGAGTAAAAATCGAGTCGTATGGAACTGAAAACCTGATCAAATCGGGCTATTTTTCCTGCCAACGGAAGCGGTCGGCGGTGAACCCCATCGCCGGATTCTGGGCAGAGGTCGCCGGAGTTCATCCCGGCCCGGACGGGTTGGGTGACCCGGTTAAGACCCGTTTGGGTTAAATTGCGAACCGGTTTTGATTCTGTGTCGCCTAAATCAGGTGCTAAAATGTGTTTCTGAATTTCTGATTTAAAAATAATTCAAAAATCCTATTTTTTTTAATTTCTAAAAATTCATTTTTATTTTAAAAATCATTATTTTAATTCTGAAAATTATTTTTTAATTTGAAAATAAATCCAAATTATTTAGTTAATTAATTTTAGTTGATAATTAATTATTTAATTAGTCAATTAATTTAAATATTAATTGATTAATTAATTTCATTAGTTATTAATTAATTTTAATTGATTAATTAATTAGATTTAATTATTTAAAATTGATTTAAAAATTCCGAAAAATAGTTCGAGCTTTAAAATATTATTTTAAATTATTTTCCAGGCTCGATAATTCTTATAAAATTATTTTCAGGTGTTCGAGCCCTATTATTTAATTATTAAATGATTCAGAGACCCGTTTTAATTCTGAAAAATGTTCAAAAATTCATAATAAATAAATTGTTCGTCCGTTTAATACGAAACGAACGCATACAGACTCAGAAAAATGTTCTGCTTTCAATACAAATACTTTTGAGACCCAAATTCTTTTGTTTCGAAAGGTTGCTTATTTTACGAATCATTCTGAGTCAATTTTGATCGATAAATCATTTTTTTGACCCGATTTCCGTTCTAAGCGTATCGAGTCGACCCTTTTGACGAATCGAGGCATGTGTTATATGAATTATGTGATACGTGAGTTATGTGTTTATGTGCTATGTGAATTACATGTGTACGTGGGTCAAGAGTTCTGTGTTTGATTATTAGAGTTATGTGTGGGCTATCGTATGGGTAGACGATAGGATTTTGACGTGCAGTTCGTCGAGTTATTACCGTTTAGACGATTAAAGTATGATCTTTTAATTATAGATACGAGTCTTTCAAGACGATAAGGACCAGATGGAATGGTAGTGGATATCTGGCTTCTAGCAATCGTAGGAGCAACATATCAGTAAAGTGTTGAAAAGAAAGACGGTGATGTTTTGAGACAGAATGTCAGAATAGATGTGTCATTGCGAGTGTGACTAACTGTTTAAATCAAAGGCAAGTATCCCTATCATCGGTTATTGTTCAAATGATATTTATTTTAAATCTTCTTATGCAAGTATTTTTCTCTATTCCCATTTCAGAATAGATAAATGTTTTACATATCGTTGAATTAAATATTTATCATACAAGTACCCTTCTGATATTCTATGTTTAGAATTTCAAAGTGATTTTACTTATCAAATTAATGGATTTATAAATGTTTTGAATTTTGAGGAAAATGATTTGGGTTTGCGAGTATTCCTACCGAAGTGAATGGGGGAATAAAAGTTTATAAGGGTGTCGAGTATTATGACCCCTTTCAATAAAATATTTTTAAGATTGGATGGTTACGTAAGAGGCCGTGGCGGCGGTCCAGTGTGAGCTATGTGTTATACAGGATATAACACCTTGTCAGGCCGATATATGCCTTGGGTACCCCTTTATTTAGTTGGATATGCTTCGGCATACCGGTGTTGCTCCGCGGCTGATCACCGGCGGCAACAAACCGTCGTTCGAGGATTTCAATCTAAATTATGATATTGTTTTGATAATCATAAAATAAATGGTTTATCAACTGTTTCTGTTTTGGATTAAAGGTGAAATGCAGTTTTGATTCAGTTTCTGCTTAATATGGATATTTAGGTTGTTGTTAAATATCAAATATGGTATTAGTATAGATGATTGATGTTGACTTCAGTATGGGATGTTGTGAGTATCAAAGTTCGTATTGATATCTAATTTGATAGGACAACAAAATAAGTATTAATTTCAAGAGTTCGGTTTTGAATAAAGTTTATGATTCAATCCATAATCATTGTTTCATATTATTGTTGTTTGCGATATTTCCGTAAACACTGTTTTACGGATTTTATTCTCGTCAAGATTCAAAGTATTGCTATAACGACTCATCTTTTTTTATTTTATTTCTAATATTTGGAAGTGTAATAAAAGTTTAAGTAAATAAATAAAAGATGTGTATTGATTTTGGCAGCAGTTACTGATTGTTATTTAATTATTTATGATTTGTTAATATGTGGAATTGGAATTATGTGGTTTATTGGCGAGTTATATGATTTTATTTCGCTTGCAAAAGTGATTTTATGGTAATTTTAATTCCATAAATATTTGGGTTGTCTTTAAAATTGGTTTTCTAATTTTATAATTCTAATAATTATTTTTAGGACTTTATAAAATTGAGAAATCAATATTTCGTTAATTATTCATTTTTAAATGATTTTCTGAGTGTGTTAAATGCTAAAATCCATATTTAATTATGGGAATCTTTAAAAATTATGAAACTTATAATTTATTAAATTCGTATTATTTTGAGAATTTTAAAATTATTTTGGAAATTTTCGGAAATCGTTTTACCCGCGCGTTGTTTCGTTATTGGTTAAAAAGCGGGTATAAAGCGTACCTTAAAAATTGTTTAAAAATTTCGAAATTTTTATTTTTATTTATTTCGGGATATTTATAATATTTTAGCGCTGTTTTCGTAATTTTTCGGAGGTTGTTTTAATCGCAACTTATTTCGTTAAATTCAGTTTCGGGACAAAATTGCAGTTCCCGGGTATATCTGGGATACGTGTCAAAATCTTATAAAAAGAAATTGACACGTATCCAATTAACAGATACGTGTCCATATATATATACGTGTGTGCCCTATGTGTATGTGTGTGTGTGTGTGTCTGTGGCGCGGTGGCGCGTGTGTTACCGGTGCAGTGGTGCAGTTGTGTGTTGGTGCTGCTGCACGCGCTGCGCATGTGTGCGGCTGGGTTCCTGTTCGTTTTTGTGGTTTGTTCAGTTGGGTTATTTTGCTGGGCTTGTTCATTCGGGCCTTGGTTTTGTGTTGGGCCTTACAGTTATGTTAATTGTTGGGCTTGTGGTTTGGATTTTGGTGGGCTGTTTATGTTCTGTTGGGTTGGTTTATTGCAGATTTTAATTTTGTTTAAATTCCATTATTGCAGGGAATTATTGATTAATATTCGTGATATTAATTATTCGTGTTGGAAATGATTTTCAAATAATCGGTATGATTTATTTGGGAACCCGTATTATATCGGGCGCCAATAAATTGTGCCGCCGTTGACGATGAACTTCGGTGAGTCAACGGTGGACGGTGATGACGATGTTCTGAGTCCTAAATTCTATAAATAAATAAAATAAAATAATTATGTAAAATATATTTGGATTTAAATAGTAAAATTTGTATTGGTGTTGGGTTGTAAGGAATAATGTTGTGAATTGTTGAGAATTGTTGACGTCGATTATAATCGACGGGTAGTCTTATAAATAAAGAAGTTGCTGCCAAAATTTTCTAAAAATATATTTATAATCGTACATAATTATGTGTTACGTGTTATCCCTATTTATGCTCGAGAGATGTGATTACATGTTTATGTGTATAATAATAATACGAGTCGGGTTGTCGGATTTGGGTTATTAGGATTTGAGGATATTAAGCATGTCGGTATAACTAATTAGGGTATTCTGTAATTGTAGATCCCAGTCGAGTTGTTCCAGGATCAAAGTCAGTGTGAAAGCTATTAGGGTTTGTAAAGTGTTGCCAGGCAAGTACCCCTGACCATTCTTTTATGGTTCAGTATATATGAATAGCTAAATGTTTTATTCTTGTAATGGAACATAAATGTTTTAAGTTACGTATCCCCTGTAGTTATAAATCACTGTTTTCGAATTGTTTTGGGGAAAAGTAACTTCGAAAGGTACCTATCTCGAATGAAATGATTTGCGAACTGGATTTTTATATGTGTGCTGGTTAAATAAATGGTTTTGAAAGGAGATAGGTACAAGTGTTTTGAAAACTGGATAAAACGGTCAGATATGGGATACATTGGGGCAGAGTAGGCCTATTGAGGTGGCATAAAAGGCTAATTCGGTTGCGCGCATTATAAAACCGATTAGTCTAGCAGGTCAGAGACCTAGCTAGTCTTTGAGTTCCGGAACAGGTAAATGGGATGGCAGTTAGAGCCGTTTGGTGTTGATAGCCTAATCAGCTGTCTTCACATATCCGCTATGTATCTGATTGGGATTTGTGAATTATATGAAAGCATGATTGATTGATACAGCGGTTTTATAAAATGATTAGCATGCTAAAATTGGACTCTGGTATTACGCAGCACACTATAATGTTGTTTTCACAAAGCATGTTAATTAGTGATATCCAGTTACTTTGATTATCATTATGAAATGTTGATATCATGATTACAGCTCTGTTCCCATTATTGTTACATTACTGTTTTAATCTGTTATTCATATTTGGTACTGCTGAGCAATTATGCTCACCCTTGCAAACTGTTATGTACATTTCGCAGATGCCTAGAAGATCAGTCAGACCGACCCGTGTTCCCGCACCTACTGGACATGGCTCCTCTGAGGTAGTTTGTATCAGACCATGAAGTCTGAAGAGTTGCTGAATAAAGTAGTGTGTCTTAGATAGTGAATAAAGAGTTTGTAATAATGAGAACCTGAATTATACTTGAACCTGGATCGGATCTTGGTTTGGGGTCAAGTTAGTATATTCTAATAATAATTCTGTTGTTTATATTTTTGGTAATGGTGTTTAGTGATGTCAACTCCTGACCCCGAGGTTGAGGCCGTCACAGTTGGTATCAGAGCTATAGGTTCAAGTCCCTGATTCAGGTTAGGGATTGTGTCAAGTAGGTGATAACGTGAGTCTTTAAGTGTGAGTCAGCAACTCATATAGAGGAGCAAACCTTTGGAGTCAGTCGAGGGTTCCGACGGCGTTACCCTGGCATCTATTAAATGTTTTGATAGAATTGCCTTGACCTAGTTGTGTCTTGCCTGTATATTTATTATGTTGGCAGTGGCCTATTGCGATTTCGAGTTCTCCATCTCGGGCTTCTGATTCGGATAGCTCAGATTCGGAGAAACCCCTTGATGCTGTTACCGAGGAGACCCCTATGCCTCCTCCACCAGTCCCTTCTTTTGTGCATCGAGACATCCCTGGATCTGGTCCTCGTCCCCGTTGGGTACGTAGGTCTGTGTCTGCTGTCAAGGATTTCCCTCCCGGCTGCGATCCCAGTTCTTCCATGATGAGACCTCCGGCACCTCCTGTGGCCCTTAGTGGTATTTCTTCACCGATCCCTTATCATGTGCATAGGGCGGTGAATACTTCCTTTATCAGATATCAGAGTCCAGAGTTTGCTGCCCAGTTGGACCAGGTACCTATTGTACCATTTCAGGGTATTTCTGCCCCTTCCCCTGAGGTGCGAGCCCGTGTGAGAGTATTGACCCAGATGGCTGTAGAGAGGGCTAGATCTGTTGACCGTTTCATTAGCTCAGAGTTCAGAGCGGTGCAGTATCAGGACCTAGTGAACTGGCTAGTGTTTGAGATAGGTTCCATTGGTGGCAGTGGTAGAGACTAGATAGAGCTCAGAGTTGACTTCTAGGAGTTCTGTAGTTGTTTACTTTGTATATGTACATTATGTTGTGATAGTTTGTAGTAGGCGAGGCTGTTATGATAGCCAATTTTGGCGTGTATTCGGATAGTTCTTTGTATTTGGATTTTCAGTTGTACTAGTTGGGTTCTGTTGGTTACTGTAGTTCAGCTGCTTTATATTATTGTTCAGTTTTTATATATTGTGCGTTGCTATTATTGTTGTTATTATTATTGTTGTTTCTGTTTCTGGCATTTTTAGATTATAATCATTCACTCAGGATGGATCCAATTATAATGGGGGATGAGAATATTGTCTTAGTGGCAACGCTCTCCTGATGCATACATATAAACTGCTGGAGCAATCCATTTTCTTATATATGACTATCATGTTTCAGGAGATGCCACCAAAGAAAAATTCTCAGCCCAATAACGGATCTGCAGGGGATCCTTCCATGAGTGATTTGATGAACTTGTGCGTCAACAGACTGTACAGCTGGCCCAACAGCAACAACAATTCCAGCAACAGCAGCAACAATTGCAACAACAACAACAACAGCAACAACAGCTCATACAACAACAATAAAAGCAAATCCAACAGCAGCAACTACAAATCCAACAGCAGCATGAGATGAGAGGGGCAAATCAAGGTGTTAGTTTTAAGTCTTTTCAAGCAGTGAAGCCCCCAGAGTTTAAAGGAGAGGTAGATCCTGTTGCTGTCAGGATATGGTTAAAGGATATGGAAAAGGCGTTTGCGCTCACTAAGGTGAGTGAGGATTTAAAGACTGATTATGCTAGTTATTTTCTGAGGAATGATTCGAATTATTGGTGGGAATCTATGCGAGCCCTAGAAGGAGAAGGTCCAGTTCCCTGGGCCAGATTCACAGAATTGTTTTTGGAAAAATACTTTACAGCCTGTCTCTAAAGTCAAATGGAGATGGAATCTTTGAATTAAAACAAGGAAATATGAGTGTTACAGAATATGAAGCGTAGTTTACGGAGTTGGCCCGTATAGCACTGGAATATGTGAGTTCAGAAGCCCAACGAGTGAAGCGGTTTGAACAAAGGTTGAAGCCAGAAATAAGAAGTGGAGTTGTAGCCTTACAACTTAAGACATATACTTCGGTAGTTCAGGCTGCCCTGGTGATAGAGAGTGATCAGAAGTTAGCTACAAAGGAGCAGGGTGAAAAGAAAAGGAAATTTGAAAGTGGACCTGCAAAGTCAGAATCAGGAATAGCAAGTCGAAAGTTCCAGCATTGGTTTGGCAAGAATAAGAATAAAAAGTTTAAAGGGCAGAACTTTCCCCAAGTTAAGCCCGATACAACATCAGTTAACTCTGCCCCGACGAGGATGAGTAAGCCAGTAGTTGATTGTAAGACGTGTGGGAAAAAGCACAGTAGACAGTGCCGAGAGAATGTTAATTGTTTTAAGTGTGGACAGAAAGGTCACTATTCCACGGAGTGTAAGTCTGAGATTCCAGGAGTTACTTGTTTTAGTTGCGTCAAAGTGGGACACATAGCTAGGAATTGCAAGTCAGTGACTCAAGGTAATGTTGGAAAGAGTGTGTCCCAAGGACCAGGAACCAGTACTGCGAGAGCTAGGACTTTTAAGATGACCCAGAAGTCTCCAGTTCATGACTCTGATGTGGTGGCAGGTACGCTTATTCTTAATTCAGTACCTGTTAACGTTTTGTTTGATTCAGGAGCGTCCAAATCTTTTATATCTGTGAATTGTGTGAATAAAATGCAATTGATGCTAGAAGACTTAGATGAACCCTTAACTATAGAAGTGGCTAATAAAGATAAAGTACCTGTAAAACAATTTTGTCCTAGTTATTCCCTAGAGATTTCGGGGTATATGTTCCCTGTTGACTTAATACCCTTCGAGTTGGGAGACTTTGATGTTATTTTAGGTATGGATTGGTTGTCTCGATATAGGGCAAATATTGATTGTAAGAAAAAGAGAGTTGTTATGTACACCTCAGATAATAGAAGGATCAGTTATCAAGGGCAGAGACAAGATAGAAAGATTCTCTCAGTGATGCAAGCAAGAAGATTGTTGAGATAAGGATGTGAAGCGTACTTGGCTCATGTTGTGGATACGAAGAAAGAGACCCCTATTTTGGATAAAATCCCTATAGTAAGAGAATTCCCTGACGTTTTTCCAGAAGAAGTACCAGGATTGCCACCTGATAATGAGATAGAGTTTTCCATTGATTTGGTACCTGGAGCTGAACCAGTTTCTAAGGCTCCATATAGAATGGCCCCGATGGAAATGAAAGAATTGGCTAAGCAACTTCAGGAATTATTGGATAAAGGAGTTATTCGACCCAGTGTTTCCCCGTGGGGTGCTCCAGTGTTATTTGTGAAGAAAAATGATGGAAGTATGAGATTGTGCATTGATTATAGAGAGTTGAACAAGTTGACAATAAAGAATAAGTATCCCTTGCCACGAATCGACGATTTGTTTGATCGGCTTAAAGGCGCATGTTACTTCTCAAAGATTGATTTAAGATCTGGCTACCACCAATTGAAGATAAAGCCCGAGGATATCCCCAAGACTACATTTCGAACAAGGTATGGCCATTACGAGTTTCTAGTAATGTCGTTTGGATTGACGAATGTGCCAGCGACTTTCATGGATTTGATGAATAGGGTATACAAGGAGTATCTGGATAAGTTTATTATTGTATTTATTGATGACATCCTCATATACTCGAAGAATCCAGAAGATCACGCGGTGCATCTGCAGATTGCCCTTCAAAACTTAAGAGAAAAGCAATTGTATGCTAAGTTTTCTAAGTGTGAGTTTTGGCTGACGAAAGTACAGTTCCTTGGTCACGTAATAAGTAAAGAAGGTATCAAAGTAGACCCGGTAAAGATTGAAGCCGTATCAAAATGGGAGCAACCGAAGACACCAACGAAAATAAGAAGTTTTCTTGGATTAGCAGGATATTATCGAAGGTTTGTGAAAGATCTCTCGAAGATTGCATCCCCACTAACCAAGTTGACCAGGAAGAATGAGAAGTTCGTTTGGACGGAAAAGTGTGAAGAGAGTTTCCAGGAGTTAAAACGAAGACTAGTGACGGCTCCAGTATTAGCATTGCCATATGAGACGGGAATTTTTGTAATTTATAGTGATGCTTCTCTGAAAGGATTGGGATGTGTGTTAATGCAACATGACAAAGTGATTGCGTATGCCTCCAGACAACTAAAGCCTCACGAACAAAAGTATCCAGTTCATGACCTTGAATTGGCGGCTATAGTATTTGCTTTAAAGTTATGGCGTCACTATTTGTATGGAGAGAAATGCGATATTTACACCGATCATAAGAGCCTAAAGTACATATTCACGCAGAAAGATATAAACATGAGACAGAGAAGGTGGTTGGAGTTGATTAAGGACTATGATTGTTCAATTAATTATCACCCAGGTAAAGCCAATGTAGTGGCTGATGCCTTAAGTAGAAAGGAAAGGCTGAATATGATTAAGATTGCGGAAGAGTTGGCACGAGACTTAGAAAGAATGGAAATTGAAGTTCGAAGATCTAACGGAAGTCAAGAGCAACTATAAGAAATTACTTTCCAGCCGGCCTTGATGGAAAAGATTAGAAGATGTCAGGAAGGAGTTATGGAACAAGAGTTGGATACTTTGACAGGAGAAGAGTTGTGTACTCAAAAAGATAGTCAAGGTTTGTATAGGTTTTCGTCCAGAGTTTGGATTCCTGATGTAACAGAATTGAAGAACGAGGTATTGCAGGAAGCACATAACTTTAGGTTTTCTATCCACCCTGGTAGTACCAAGATGTATCAGGATTTGAAGAGAAATTTTTGGTGGCCAGGATTGAAGAAAGATATTGCCAATTGGGTAAGTAAATGTCACGTGTGTCAGACGGTGAAAGCAGAGCATCAACGACCGAGTGGATTGTTACAACCTTTGGAGATTCCCCAATGAAAATGGGAAGACATTGCTATGGATTTTGTAGTGGGATTACCAAATACGAGAGCGAATCATGATGCTATTTGGGTAATAATTGATAGATTGACTAAGTCAGCGCATTATCTTCCGATTAATGAGAGGTATCCGTTGGAAAGGCTAGTGAAGTTATACTTGGATGAGATAGTTACCAAATATGGAGTTCCTGTTTCTATAGTGTCGGATCGAGACCCTAGATTTAATTCTAGGTTTTGGACTAAATTCCAAGAGTGCCTAGGAACGAAATTGAATATGAGCACCGCCTATCATCCTCAGACGGATGGCCAAAGTGAGAGGACGATTCAGACCATAAAGGATATGTTGAGAGCCTGTGTTCTAGATTTTAAGGGTAATTGGGATGAGCACCTACCTTTGATTGAGTTCTCGTATAATAACAGCTACCATGCCAGTATAGGGATGCCACCTTATGAAGCTTTGTATGGACGAAAGTGTAGATCACCATTGTACTAGGATGAGGTAGGAGAAAAGAAAGTGTTAGGCCCTGAGTTGGTTCAGCAAACTAGAGATGCCATAGTGTTGATTCGGAAAAGTTTGGAAGCAGCTCAAGATAGACAAACAAAATACGCATATTTGCATATAAAAGACATGGACTTTGAGATAGGAGCTTTGGTGTTACTAAAAATATTGCCTTGGAAAGGGTTAGTACGATTTGTTCAGAAGGGTAAACTTAGCCCTAGGTTCATAGGACCCTTTGAGGTTTTGAAGAAAGTAGGAAAGGTTGCTTATGAGATAGCGTTACCCCCGCAGTGGCAGCACATTCATAATGTGTTCCACGTGTCTATGTTGAAGCCCTATGTCCCTAATTCAAATCAAGTCATAGAATACTTACCGATTGAGCTTCAACCAGATTTGTCTTATGTGGAACAACCGGTCCAAATTTTAGACCGTAAAGAACGAGTCCTTAGGAATAAATCGATTCCTATAGTAAAAGTTTTGTGGAGAAATCGTCGAATAGAAGGGTCTACTTGGGAATTGGAGTCATACATGCTTGATAAATATCCTCATTTGTTTAGTTAAATTAGATTCGGGGGACAGAATCTTTTTAAGGGGGAAGAAATATAACGACTCGTGTATTTTTATTTTATTTCTAATATTTGGAAGTGTAATAAAAGTTTAAGTAAATAAATAAAAGATGTGTATTGATTTTGGCAGCAGTTACTGATTGTTATTTAATTATTTATGATTTGTTAATATGTGGAATTGGAATTATGTGGTTTATTGGCGAGTTTTATAATTTTATTTCGCTTGCAAAAGTGATTTTATGGTAATTTTAATTCCATAAATATTTGGGTTGTCTTTAAAATTGGTTTTCTAATTTTATAATTTCAATAATTATTTTTAGGACTTTATAAAATTGAGAAATCAATATTTCGTTAATTATTCATTTTAAATGATTTTCTGAGTGTGTTAAATGCTAAAATCCATATTTAATTATGTGAATCTTTAAAAATTATGAAACTTATAATTTATTAAGTTCGTATTATTTTGAGAATTTTAAAATTATTTTGGAAATTTTCGGAAATCGTTTTACCCGCGCGTTGTTTCGTTATTGGTTAAAAAGTGGGTATAAAGCGTAACTTAAAAATTGTTTAAAAATTTCAAATTTTATATTTTTATTTATTTCGGGATATTTATAATATTTTAGCGCTGTTTTCGTAATTTTTCGGAGGTTGTTTTAATCGCAACTTATTTCGTTAAATTCAGTTTCAGGATAAAATTGCAGTTCCCAGGTATATCTGGGATACGTGTCAAAATCTTATAAAAAGAAATTGACACGTATCCAATTAACAGATACGTGTCCATGCCTCATTTTCTTTTCCTTCTCTGTTATTTCCGAAAACGAGCCCTGTTCTTCTCTCTTGCAGTCGAGTTAATCTCTCATCTCTCTCCTCGAAATCTCTCTTCTCTGTGTGACTTCCTTCTCTTCGTTTCTTTGTTTTTCCGGCGATTCCTCCGGTGAGCCGCCCCTGTTTTCCGGTTGGCTTGGCTTTGATTTATACAGTTGGTATATATATATATATGTGTGTGCCCTGTGTGTATGTGTGTGTGTGTGTGGCGCGGTGGCGCGTGTGTTACCTGTGCAGTGGTGCAGTTGTGTGTTGGTGCTGCTGCACGCACTGCGCGTGTGTGCGGCTGGGTTCCTGTTCGTTTTTGTGGTTTGTTCAGTTGGGTTATTTTGCTGGGCTTGTTCATTCGGGCCTTGGTTTTGTGTTGGGCTTTACAGTTATGTTAACTGTTAGGCTTGCGGTTTGGATTTTGGTGGGCTGTTTATGTTCTGTTGGGTTGGTTTATTGCAGATTTTAATTTTGTTTAAATTCCATTATTGCAGGGAATTATTGATTAATATTCGTGATATTAATTATTCGTGTTGGAAATGATTTTCAAATAATCGGTATGATTTATTTGGGAACCCGTATTATATCGGGCGCCAATAAATTGTGCCGCCGTTGACGATGAACTTCGGTGAGTCAACGGTGGACGGTGATGACGATGTTCTGTGTCCTAAATTCTATAAATAAATAAAATAAAATAATTATGTAAAATATGTTTGGATTTAAATAGTAGAATTTTTATTGGTGTTGGGTTGTACGGAATAATGTTGTGAATTGTTGAGAATTGTTGACGTCGATTATAATCGACGGGTAGTCTTATAAATAAAGAAGTTTCTGCCAAAATTTTCTAAAAATATATTTATAATCGTATATAATTATGTGTTACGTGTTATCCCTATTTATGCTAGAGAGATGTGATTACATGTTTATGTGTATAATAATAATACGAGTCGGGTTGTCAGATTTGGGTTATTAGGATTTGAGGATATCAAGCATGTCGGTATAACTAATTAGGGTATTCTGTAATTGTAGATCCTAGTCGAGTTGTTCCAGGATCAAAGTCAGCGTGAAAGCTATTAGGGTTTGTAAAGCGTTGCAAGGCAAGTACCTCTGACGATTCTTTTATGGTTCAGTGTATATGAATAGCTAAATGTTTTATTCTTGTAATGGAACAGAAACGTTTTAAGTTACGTATCCCCTGTAGTTATAAATCACTGTTTTCGAATTGTTTTGGGGAAAAGTAACTTCGAAAAGTACCTATCTCGAATGAAACAATTTGCGAACTGGATTTTTATATGTGTGCTGGTTAAATAAATGGTTTTGAAAGGAGATAGGTACAAGTGTTTTGAAAACCGGATAAAACGGTCAGATATGGGATACATTGGGGCCAGAGTAGGCCTATTGAGGTGGCGTAAGAGGCTAATTCGGTTGCGCGCATTATAAAACCGATTAGTCCAGCAGGTCAGAGACCTAGCTAGTCTCTGAGTTCCGGAACAGGTAAATGGGATGGCAGTTAGAGCCGTCTGGTGTTGATAGCCTGATCAGCTGTCTTCACATATCCGCTATGTATCTGATTGGGATTTTTGAATTATTTGAAAGCATGATTGATTGATACAGCGGTTTTATAAAATGATTAGCATGCTAAAATTGGACTCTGGTATTACGCAGCACACTATAATGTTGTTTTCACAAAGCATGCTAATTAGTGATATCCAGTTACTTTGATTATCATTATGAAATGTTGATATCATGATTACAGCTCTGTTCCCATTATTGTTACATTACTGTTTTAATCTGTTATTCATATTTGGTACTGCTGAGCGATTATGCTCACCCTTGCAAACTGTTATGTATATTTCGTAGATGCCTAGAAGATCAATCAGACCGACCCGTGTTCCCGCCCCTACTGGACCTGGCTCCTCTGAGGTAGTTTGTATCAGACCATGAGGTCTGAAGAGTTGCTGAATAAAGTAGTGTGTCTTAGATAGTGAATAAAGAGTTTGTAATAATGAGAACCCGAATTATACTTGAACCTGGATCGGATCTTGGTTTGGGGTCAAGTTAGTATATTCTAATAATAATTTTGTTATTTATATTTTTGGTAATGGTGTTTAGTGACGTCAACTCCTGACCCCGGGGTTGAGGCCGTCACAATTGCTGAAGCATTTCGCTCGAAAATATCAAAAAGAGTTTTGAATACAGTGAGAAACAATTATCCGATTCTTTATTAAATTTTCTATTTCAGCAATTATGATTTTAAAATGTTATGCGCTAATGCAGATGTCGGTTTTATATCAAAATGACCCTATATTCGCTATAATGATCTTGCTGACCATTTATTTCGCTCATACTTGCCTATTTTCAAATTTAACCTCCAGTGAGGATTAGCTTGCGCTGTGTAGCTGCGTAATTCGAGGAAGCAAAGAAGAAGCTTTCGGAAGGTGATTGGTCCAGGGTTTGCGAACTAGTGTAAGCTTTATTGTATAAAGTTGTTTATATTATATTATATTATAGTTGTGTATTGCATAGTTGGGACTAGTATACTTCTTTTCGAAGTTATACTAGCGAGTTTAGTTTTGAGTTGTAAATTATTGAAAAGAGTTTTAAAAGAAAGAGAAAAATTTATAAGTGGAATTTGGATTTCTAGAACTGTAACCTTAAAAGATCTTGGAGTAGTTTGGAGTCATAAATAATAATTATCTTCCGCTCGCATTTGTATATTGATTAAACAGGTTAATTTGGATTGAGGTTTCATAGTGACGACCAAATCCCCTGACCCCGGATTTGGGGGCGTTACAATGCCTATATCCAGTGAGTGTGTGGGTGAGTTTGGTGTTTCAGGTGCTTCAATTATCAATGATTTTTGTTGTGACTCCACATTTATTGGAGTCACATCAAGCTGACTTTGAGATGGTGCAGTGACTGAGTCTGTAGCTCCAGTTTGCACTGTGTGTGTTCCCTGTGCATCCCCAAGGGTTTTAGATCTTTTCTTTTTGGCATAAGTCTGTGGTGAACTTGTGTCCCTAACCCTCTTGGCCTATGCTCCTGGTTGGGAGCTTGTTTCAATAGTAACATCCTTTGGGGAGGATGAAACTAGAATTGAGCTGATTTCCTTATTAACAACCACAGTTTGTTGGGAAACTGTGGTGTGGCTAGGCTTGGGTAAACTAATCTCACCAGCCTTATCCTTAGGGTTTATTTGATTTTCACCCTGTCCCTCGCCTAACTCACTCTCCCTCACACTCCCCTCTTTGTGTTTGGTAGATTTTGTGGTTTCTTTTGAGAGAAACCATATGGGGCTTTCTTTGTTTTGGATTGTGAAGGTTTTGTTTTGGTAGCTTGGGTAGGCATATGTTGGGTCAATGAAACAGATGTCATAGCTACACTTGAAGGCAAAGAAATTTGTGATGTTGGAAGAGTAGACATAGTGGTGTTTACCTCACTTACCCGAGGTCCCCCCATGATTGGAAAATAGAATAGGGGCACCTCTTTGTGGTGACTTGCTCTGTTGAGATCTGCAATGATTCTCCTTTCTTGAACCCAACAATTCAATTTGTTGGTTGGGTTCTCAACAACAATATTCTGAATAAGATGGTTAGCAAGTATCAAAAAGAATCTAGCATAATAGACACTTTTACCTCTCTTATTAAGTTCCACTAACTTATAACCTAACTCAAACATGATCATGTCACTGAAGTTAAAGTACTAATCAGTAACTAGCATATAAAGCATGTTAAGCATGGCAATGTTAACAGAATTAAAATTACTCACTTTACCAGAAAATACCTTAGTTACCACATCACACAGATAGCTCCATTCCTTTCTAAGACCTAGCCTCCTAATCTCACTTAACTTAGAAGTAAAAAGTGCATAGCCCATAGAATTAAGCATGGTAACTAAATTAGCATCAGTGTGTGGAACAATAATGTTATCTGGAATTTTAAAGCATGCTTTGATAATGTTACTATTAATGCAGAACTGCTTACCTTTGAGAGTGAAAGTTATGGTCTTGTCAGTAGAATGATACACAGCTGTTGTCCATTTCTCCTCCACAACCTCACAGTAGATTGTGGGTGATTCCAGCACAGCATAACTGAGTTTGCATTCCTTCACAAAGTCCATCATTTTGTGAAAATCTCCAGATTGTGGAATCTCCTTGTTCACAAGAGCTACGAAGTTGTTCTTTTCATATATGAACCCAGACTAGGACATGATTCTGACTACTTGTGCCATTGTTAAAGTATGGAAATTTGCAGAGAGAGTATTTGCTTTGGAGAAGAAAGGAGTTAGAGCAATTGATTTGAGAATGATAAAATGATAGAATAAAAATGAATTCTGCTTTTATACTATCTCAGAAATAAACTATCAAAAATAATAAAGTGAAATAAAGTAACCAATCAAAATAGCCCAAAATAGTCGTTTAAATTAAATAAACTGTCAAAATTTTGTCAATTATCCGTCGTGTTATACTTACAAACTGTAAGTATACCCAATGGATAATGTTCAGAGTTTTAATGGCTAAGATTGAGACAATTTGATGAATGAGAATAAAACAATTATCCGTTGGGTTATAAAATAATCCAGAAAATTAATTGTTTTTTATTAATAAATACTATTCTGACGGATGATCAAACTCGATGGATAATGAGCAACCATCGGGATGTTAAATTTTGACTTAGCCAAAATTTCATCCAAAACAGAAAAATCAATTAAGTTTTTGGCTGCATTATAACTTGCAAAAATATCTAAAATGATTCAAGTATAATTAAGCATACCTAACTCACTTACCAACCTTGAAAAGGTGGATTCATCAACTGGCTTGGTAAAGATATCTGCAAGCTGCTTTTCACTTGGAACAAAATGAAGTTCCACAGTACCATTCATTACATGTTCCCTAATGAAGTGGTACTTGATGTCTATGTGCTTTGTTCTTGAATGCTGTACCGGATTTTCAGTGATGGCAATTGCACTTGTGTTATAACAGAAAATGGGAATTCTGTCCACTTGTAGACCATAGTCCAATAATTTATTTTTCATCCACAAAATATGTGCATAGCAACTACCAACAGTAATATATTCAGCTTCAGCTGTAGAAGTAGAAACTGAATTTTGCTTTTTACTGAACTAGGACACAAGCTTATTCCCTAGAAATTGACAGGTTCCTGTTGTACTTTTTCTGTCTATTTTACAACCTGCATAATCTGCATCTGAATAACCAGTTAGATCAATACCAGAATCTCTAAGGTACCAAATGCCAAGTTTTTGCATTCCCTTCGGATATCTGAAAATTCTCTTATAGCTACTAAGTGAGATTCTCTAGGATCAACCTGAAATCTAGCACAAAGAAAAGTAGCAAACATTATATCTAGCCTACTAGCTGTTAAGTACAGAAGTGAGCCAACCATGCCCCTATAGCTTGAAATATCCACAGACTTTTCAGTAGTATTTAATTCAAGTTTAGTTGAAGTTGCCATTGTCACACCCCAACTTAAACAGCAGATTAAATATAGCTATTACAACATTTAATAATTAAATAAACATACCCAAAAACCAAGATCTTTCAGTTTAGGGTTTGGAACATCCCAACACTACCATCTATTACAACTGATTTTAAATACCGAGTCCTCACACAAACTACTATCACTTATTCTACCTGAGCTCAAATATAAGCATCAGCATCACAGGTCTTACGGCTAGTCTGCTTGAATCTAACCATAGCTGCTAGCTATAATATCAGGGTAAAGTAAGGAGTGAGCCAAATGCTCAACAAGTGCTAAACAATACGATACAAAACTTAAATCGAGATATATATTAAAGAATGTCAATGGGAAGACATAACCAGTGATAACGAGAGATAAAACTTTGGGTGATGGCATCATTCCGTTTGTATCAAAATAATTTCAAAATCATATCTTAATCAAAACATTTTATGACGCTACGGATTACAGCCGGTAATCAGCCGCGAAGTAATCCCGAACCTCGCTGGGTTCTTAAAACATTAATGGGAATCCCTAGGCAACTTTTATGCCTAATATAAGTGTGGAAAGGACTCGTGTCTCACTCCAGATCCACTATTCAAAGAAAACATTTATCCCCCTTGGGACTGAAAACCCACATTTTATTTATTTCAAAAACTGATGCCGATTTATAACAAAATCTCTTTTACAGTAAACATTTTTTTTTATCAAGGGATAATAGATCAACTCGAAACACGGGAAATATGGTACTAAATCTCAGGGCCATGATTCACAAAACTATACTCTATTAAAGTAACTGAATGGTTTTCATATATCAAAAATTGGACAAGGGGATTTAGTGAGGCTATTGGATATTATAAAAGGGTAATGCCAAATTAGGCTTTAAGCAATGGTTTCTCATCAAGGTTCAAGTGCTGGATCATCAAGAAGATAAGCTTCATGAATACTAAGGGTGTTAAGGTATGCAGAAGTGATCTTTAACTTAGGATATATCAGAATTGTCAAGCTTCAGGATAAGAAAGAGGGGTATCAATCAATGAGGAATCACTTTGATAAGTATCTGACTATCAGGGTTCAAGGTAAGGTTTTATAGGGGTTCAAGTATCAGGATGAGATATCAATACTTCGGAATCATCAGCATGTTAATCAAGAGAATCAACCAAGAGTTATAACTACCCTTTATTTTATCATGGCATCACTATATAATTCAAAGATAAGCATTATATACACTTGATTTAATATATCAAATGACACAGGATAGTTGCAGCAATGTATGAACTATAAGCAGTAAATATGAAGGACAAGTTGAATCACTTGCCTTGAGAAAGGCTGGTCTGGTCTGACTGGTAGGAGCAACTGGAGCTTCACTCGACCTTTATGGCAAGTTTTCCCTCGTCTCGAGATCCTATATAAATAATAATAATCCTCATTATAATATATTCTCACCAACTTAACCTATTTACAACCCGAATTTAAACACGGATGGCACTTAGTCCTATATGCACTTAATTTATATTCACCTTTAATTTATAATTGCACACACATAGCCACATAATCACATATCATATATTAATACCAAATAACACCATATACACCATAATGCAACACTAGGCTTGGATGATCTCGACTCACAACTTAAGTCACTTGGTCGCTAAACTTGACAAAGTCTTCTAATTTTGGCTTCCTAACTCGATGTGCCTTTACTAAACTATCCAAAATCTATTGACCCTCACTTGTGCCTTTTGCTCTAATGACCTTATACTATCTTAAAACTAGGGTGGTCAACCTAAATCTCACTCCTAAGTGTTCTAAAACTATGTGATAAGTGAAAGTGCTCACTGGTGCAAATTTCAGAATGACAACTATGGTTTTTTGAGTGCATTAGACATTCTTAAACTACAAGTTTTCCTTCAAAACTTTTACACAAGACTCTCCATTACCTAAGGGCATCTCCCAAATTTGATGTGGCTCAAGGGCCTGGCTTGGGCCTTCTTGGGCCTAAGCTAAAAGTCCATGGTTCCCCTGTTTTTCTGGGCAGAAAATGCCCTGACTTGAATTAACTTGTGACACATGGTTCTAACTCATATACTATTAACTATGGCTGGAAAAACTTCTATGACACTCCCTCCAACTATGGCCCGATAGGGCCTAATGAGGGCCTACCCAAGATATGGTAAAATCTCCCTATTTCTAAGTTGCAACAAAACTGTCCCCTGCTGGACAGATTTTGTTATTCTACTTGTGCACCTAACCAAATGACATGCAAACCTCCAACCAACACCTAAAACCTTTTATATACTCCCAATACTAACTTATGGTGGCTTGAGCCTCAAAGTGCACATCAATGACATGGTCAAAACTCACACTAAACCTCAGGGTACTAAACTGATTTTCTGTAGAAATTATAACTCTCCTTTCTCCAAGGTTTTGACTTGACAAACTCAACCACCAACAACCCAATACCCAAACCAAGACTTAAACATGGTGATCTACTGAACTAACTCCCTTATACTCAAAATAATTTTGGTGGAGATCATCCTTACCTAAGGTGCAATTATGGCAAATCAAAAGAAACCACATTTCACAACTCATAAATCATCAAGTTTTTTAAACAACAAGTTATGCATTTTATAAAAGATTTACACAAATTATTACCATGAATCAAGAAGTATTAATCAATATTAACACATTATTCCTACTGAAATTAAATCTTACTAATAAAAATCTTTCCAAATGATCAAAATCTTATAACTTTCTAAGAGAAATCCACATGCATGCATCTCTTCGGGTTTTGCAAGCCAAACAACATGTTTTCTAAATATGTTTTACCAAGAAATTTACATGCAAGCCTAGCATGAGCTATATCTAGATGATCACCTAGCATGCAAGGAGTTTCATCAAATCTTTACTACAAAATTCAAGTCATTATCACATAAACATGCAAAAAATTGAACAAAGCAACAAGAATGGTCTCAAGGACCATTCATTCGGCTCCCCTATGGTCATGGCCGAATGAAATGGAAGGGAATGGCCATTTACCATCAAGAGTTTTCTTCTCAAGACTTGGCACTTCACCATTCCTTGTAGTCCCTCAAAAACAACCTTAAACTCACAATAATCAAGGTTGTACTTTGAGTTTCAACTAAAAGCTTAACATGCAACCATAAAACTTAAACTTCCTACTTAAAACTCTTTAAAATATAAGTGATCATGGTATGGGAAGTAACATTTACTTGTGTAAAAGGTGGAAACTTGATTGAGAAAGAAAGAAAATGGGGAGGGGGTTGATCTCGGCAAAACCCGAGAGTGAGGGGGGAGGAGGCCAAGAGTGAGAGAGAGGAGGGAGGGAAGAAAGAGTGTGGTGGTGAGTGGAGTGTGAAATGATCATGGCTTTTGCTTGTTTTTATGGTTTTTGTTTTGACAAATGTGAGTGGGAATAGGAATTGACATGACTATCCTTCCACTTATACTTGGATCATTTTGCATGCAAGGGTAAAGGAGGAATTTGGCTAGAAAATAAGAGTTAGTGGGGGTGGTAATTGTCTCTTTAGCCCTTTTGGATTGAATAGAAAGGATTTGCATGCAAGGAAAATTATGTAATTTGCTAATTATAACAATTAACATTTATTAAGATTTATTTTTATAAAATAAAACACAAGTTCAAAAATTATAAAATTTATACCATAAAATAACTTGGATTTTTAGAAATTTTATAAAACTACTTTTGAATTTTGTGAACAAATAACTTTTAAAAAGATATTTATTCAAGGTTTAAAAATATTCCTTATAAATCAAAAATGGAAGAAATAAATAAATTTTTGCTTTGAAAATTCATATACCACATAACGAAAATTTAAGACGCGGAATTCTCATTCACACAAGCATACAATAGTTGAATATATTGGCATTCGGCTTTATAATTACACCAAATATATAATTAATATTACACAGAAATGCCGGGTGTAACATCCTCTCCCCCTTAAGGGATTCTGTCCCCAGAATCTAAGAGAACAGATGAGGATACCGGGAACGCATATCAGACTCTAACTCCCAAGTCGATTCTTCGACCTTAGGGTTCCTCCAAAGTACTTTTACTAACTTTATTGACTTATTTCTAAGACTCTTCTCTTGCTAGTCGAGTATTTTGACCGGTTGCTCCACAAATGACAGGTCTGCCTGAATTTCTACTGGTTCATATTCTATTACATGGCTAGCGTCAGGATTGTACTTCTTAAGTAATGACACATGGAACACATTATGCACGTGCTGATACTGAGGTGGTAAGGCCAACTCGTAGGCCACCTTCCCTACTTGACTCAAAATTTCAAAAGGACCTATGTATCTAGGTGCTAACTTCCCTTTCTAGCCAAATCTAGACAAACCTTTTCTAGGTGACACCTTCAACAAAATAGCTTCGCCAATTTGGAATTGAACATCCTTACGTGCCGGATCCGCATACTTCCTCTGTCTATCTTGAGCAGCAAGTAGCCTTTTCTGAATTAACTTGACTGAATCATGCAATTGTTGTACCAATTCCGAGCCGAGAATCCTTCCTTCTCCTACTTCATCCCAACTTGTTGATGATCTACATTTTCGCCCGTACAAAGCTTCGTATGGTGGCATGCCGATACTGGAATGATAGTTATTGTTGTAAGAGAATTCAATCAACGGCAAGTGGTCGTCCCAACTTCCTGCAAAATCGATTCCACAACTGCGCAACATGTCTTCGATTGTTTGAATTGTCCTTTCGCTTTGTCCATCAGTCTACGGGTGGTACGCCGTGCTCATATTCAACTTCGTGCCAAGATATTCCTGAAATTGCTTCCAAAATCTTGAGTTAAATCGGGGATCTCTGTTTGAAACTATTGATACAGGTACTCCATGCCTTAGTACAATTTCGCGCACATACAGATGAACCAATTTGACTAATGACGACTTCTCGTTAATTGGAAGGAAATGCGCTGACTTTGTAAGACGGTCAACTATAACCCATATAGCGTCATGCCCGGATTTCGTTCGCGGTAGTCCTACTATAAAGACCATAACGATATTTTCCCATTTCCATTCTGGAATCTTTAGGGGCTGAATTAATCCTCTTGGTCGTTGATGTTCAGCCTTCACTTTCTGACAAGTATAACACTTCGCAACCCATTCCGCTACGTCTCGCTTCATATTTGGCCACCAAAAGTTTTTCCTTAAGTCCCGATACATCTTGGTACTTCCCGGGTGGATTGAAAATTTCAAATTGTGGGCTTCGTGTAGGATCTCATTCTTCATTTCAGGTACATGAGAAATCCATATTCTAGAAGAAAACCTTAGTATCCCTTGCTCATCCCTTTGAGTATTAATCTCCTCTCCAGATAACTGATTCTTCTCTTTCTTCATTACTTCTTCTTGACATTTCTTTATCTTTTCCACTAGTGTTGGTCGAAAAGTCATTGCGCGACAAACTTCTTCAACTTTTCCACAATCACAAAGTTCCAGTTCAAATCTCTTGATTTCTTCAGATAATTCCTTTGAGGTTGTCATCATATTCAGTCTCTCCTTCCTACTTAGAGCATCGACCACTACATTCGCCTTTCCAGGATGGTAATTTATCGAACAGTCATAGTCCTTGATCAATTCCAGCCATCTCCCCTGCCTCATATTGAGCTCCTTCTGAGTGAAAATATACTTTAAACTCCTGTGATCCGTGCAGATTTCACACTTTTCTCCGTAGAGGTAATGTCTCCAAATCTTAAGTGCGAACACTATGGCGGCTAGTTCCAAGTCATGCGTCGGGTACTTCAACTCATGCGATTTCAACTGTCTTGACGCATACGCGATCACCTTACTGTGTTGCATTAACACACAACCCAATCCCTTATGTGAAGCGTTGCTGAATATCACAAAGTTTCCTTGGTCATCTGGAAGTACTAACACCAGAGCTGTTACCAATCTCTGTTTCAACTCTTGAAAGTTATCCTCACATTCTGCACTCCATTCAAACTTTTGATTCTTTCTGGTTAACTTGGTCAATGGCGTGGCGATATTCGAAAAATCCTTGACGAACCTTTTATAGCATCCTGCCAACCCTAGAAAACTTCGCACTTCCGTAGGAGTCTTTGGCCTCTCCCAACTCATAACTTCCTCAATCTTTGCCGGATCCACTTTAACTCCTTCATTTCCAATGACATGCCCCAAAAATTGAACTTCCTTTAACCAAAACTCACATTTGGTAAACTTGGCGTACAACTTCTCTTGACGGAGTATCTCCAATGCTATCCAGAGGTGCTGTTTATGTTCTTCTTCCGACTTAGAATAAATAAGGATGTCATCAATGAACACCACGACAAACTTGTCCAAATACTTCTTAAATACTCGATTCATCAGATCCATAAATGTGGTCGGGGCGTTGGTCAATCCAAACGACATTACGAGGAAGTCATAATGCCCATATCTGGTCCTAAATGCTGTCTTGGGAATATCTTCTTCTTTGATCTTTAATTGATGGTATCCCGATCTCAAGTCAATCTTTGAAAAGCACTTTGCTCCCTTCAACTGATCAAAGAGGTCATCTATTCTTGGTAGCGGGTAGCGGTTCTTGATCGTTACCTTATTCAACTCCCGATAATCTATGCATAGTCGCATACTCCCATCTTTCTTCTTGACAAACAGAACCGGTGCTCCCCAAGGCGACGTACTTGGCCGTATCACTCCTTTATCCAACAACCCTTGAAGCTGGCTCGCCAACTCTTTCATTTCTGCTGGTGCCATTCTATATGGGGCCTTTGAAACTAGTTCTGTGCCTGGAGCAAGGTTGATCTCGAACTCGATTTGTCGATCTGGTGGTAAGCCTGGTAGTTCATCGGGAAACACATCTGGGAACTCGTTAACTAGAGGGATATCTTCTAGGTTGGGGTTGCCCTTTTCTGAATCCACTACATATGCTAGGAACGACTCACAACCTTTTCTAAGTAACTTCTTAGCCTGAACAATTGTAAGAAATAGTTGCTCTTGCCTCTGCCCCTTAAATACTCCCTTCTCTCCACTCTTCGCCTTTAAATATACTTTCTTGGTCTTACAATTAATCTGAGCGTTATTTTCTCCTAACCAATCCATGCCTAAAATTATATCAAACTCTCCCAACTTGAAGAGTATCAAGTCGGCTGAGAACTTATACCCCGAAATATCAATCTCACACTTCGGAGAGAATTGATTCACAGGAATCTTCTCTTGGTTCGCAATTACCACATTTACTACCTCGCTCATAATCATTTTATCACATTGAAGCTTATCAACAAAAGATTCTGATATGAAAGATCTTGTTGCTCCCGAATCAATTAATACTTTAGCTTTGACATTATTAAGTAAAAGTGTACCTGCTATCACCTCTGAATTCTGAACATCATCCTTCATCTTCAGATCAAATGTCCTTGCTGTTACTTGCGGGGTTGGTGTAGGTGGTGGAGGTAATGCCAATACCTCAACTGGCACGCTTGCACTGGTACTTGCCACATTCATTAGAGCTTTGACTGGTCCGATTGTCTTACACTCCCTAGCCATGTGTCCAGTCTTCCCACACTTGTAGCACGTAACTCTTGGCTTCGGTATCTTGCACTCATTCGCCAAATATCCCTGTTGATTGCACCTATAGCATATCATGCTCAACTTATTACACACTCCGGGGTGCCTTCTTCCACAGTGCTTGCATTTGAGTCTCTGGAATCTGTTTTCTCCAACTTGTCCTTGGCTTGCCTGGATGTTCCCCTTTGATTCTTGCCTTTTTCCCAAATTTCCCTTCTTTTGAAAATTTCCGCCCTTCTGGAATCCGATACTCTTTACATTCCGATCTTGTGAACTTCCCGCTTCAGACTTTTCTCCATAAAATGGAACCTTCCTCTTCTCGTTATCCCTCTCCTTCCTTGACTGCATCCCATTATTCTCAATCAGAGCAGCTTTCTGAACTACTCCCGCATAAGTTTCAAGCTCAAACATAGCCACTCTATCTCTGATCCAAGGCTCCAATACTTGCTGAAATTTCTTTGCTTTTTCCTCCTCGGTGCTGGTATACTTTGTCATAAACCTTGACAACTCAGTGAACTTCTTCTCATACTCCAATACAGTCATGTTCCCTTGCTTCAGCTCCAAAAATTTATGCTCCATCTGATTCTGCATGTACTTAGGGTAATACTTGTCCAAAAATAACTTCTTAAATCTCTCCCAAGAAACCTGCTGAGTGACTTCCATAGCTTTTACTGATTCCCACCAATAGATGACTTCGCCCTTCAAGAAGTAAGTAGCATACGGCGTCTTCTGATCGTCTCCTAACTGTACAACTCAAAAGCCATTTCCATCTCCTTGATCCATGTGTTAGCTATTACTGGATCAGTGGTATCATGAAATGCAGGTGGATTCACATTCTGAAAAGCCTTGAAAGTGACAATTTGTCTAGGTGGTACTGGTGGTTCAGGTGGTTGGTGTGGTTCACGGTTATCTGGGTTTTCAATTCGTTGTTGAAGAGTTAGTTGTTGTTGGGCTATAGCATTGGTTCGCTGTTGCAAAGTTTCCAGTAGTCGAAGAATATTTGGGTCTGTGGTGGATGTGGTTGTTGGGTTCTTCTTTTTGGGAGGCATGATCCTGAAATAAGAGTTATGTCAAAACAGATATGAATAATAAAACAATTCAAGGGTATCGCATGGCATTCTTATTTACATGTGAGGTCAGGTTTCAATTTAAGCAGATATGATGATGCATATAAAAGCGTATAATAACAGTTGAGAGCAATTGGAACAATAGAGCATGATTATTGAAATTTAAAGGTCACAATACATAGGATTAGAACAAAGTCTGATTCTAGGATCAACAGGCTTATTTAAAGGAAATAACGGAAACAACTGGGAATTCTACGGAGTCTGATAGTACAACAACATGAAAGGTAAATGGAAAGAACTAAGGCTCCACTCCATCTGAACGGGGCTTGGTAGTATTTTCCTCTCGAAGTGTCTTCACAATGCTTTGGAGCTCATCCGCCACCATCTGAATGACATACTGGCTGGTACGGTCCCGGTGCGCTGGCATCTCCTCAAGCTTAGTGTTGACGTACTGAACCAAGGTCTCAAGTCTCGCAGTCATCTGCTCCTTGGGCTTCTCTTCGTAGTTTCGGCTGTCCGGGTACACGTTCTTCAGTCGGTCTATCAATCGGTCATACTTTCCCTGAAGCATGTCGAACTCGCGCCTCAACTCAGCATACACCGTGAAAGCAGTAGTGTCGTCCGAACCAGAGGATGACGAGGAATGCGCCCTTTGCTGACAACCAATAAGAGGAGTATTAATAATAAACTTACTTAACCTACTCTCTCGCATATTATCTATAACCTACACATATACCCTTTAACCTATTTGGGCTGTCCAGGGACTCTAAACCGTAGCTCTGATACCAAAACCTGTCACACCCCAACTTAAACAGCAGATTAAATATAGCTATTACAACATTTAATAATTAAATAAACATACCCAAAAACCAAGATCTTACAGTTTAGGGTTTGGAACAGCCTAACACTACCATCTATTACAACTGATTTTAAATACCGAGTCCTCACACAAACTACTATCACTTATTCTACCTGAGCTCGAACATAAGCATCAGCATCACAGGTCTTACGGGTAGTCTGCTTGAATCTAACCATAGCTGCTAGCTGTAATATCAGGGTAAAGCAAGGAGTGAGCCAAATGCTCAACAAGTGCTAAACAATACGATACAAAACATAAATCGAGATATATATTAAAGAATGTCAATGGGAAGACGTAACCAGTGATAACGAGAGATAAAACTTTGGGTGATGGCATCATTCTGTTTCTATCAAAATAATTTCAAAATCATATCTTAATCAAAATCATTTTATGATGCTACGGATTACAGCCGGTGATCAGCCGCGAAGTAATCCCGAACCTCGCTGGGTTCTTAAAAAATTAATGGGAATCCCTAGGCAACTTTTATGCCTAATATAAGTGTGAAAAGGACTCGCGTCTCAGTCCAGATCCACTATTCAAAGAAAACATTTATCCCCCTTTGGGACTGAAAACCCACATTTTATTTATTTCAAAAACTGATGCCGATTTATAACAAAATCTCTTTTACAGTAAACATTTTGTTTTATCAAGGGATAATACATCAACTCGAAACACGGAAATATGGTACTAAATCTCAGGGCCATGATTCACAAAACTATACTCTATTAAAGTAACTGAATGGTTTTCATATATCAAAGATTGGACAAAGGGATTTAGTGAGCCTATTGGATATTATAAAAGGGTAATGCCAAATTGGGCTTTAAGCAATGGTTTCTCATCAAGGTTCAAGTGCTGGATCATCAAGAAGATAAGCTTCATGAATACTAAGGGTTTTAAGGTATGCAGAAATGATCTTTAACTCAGGATATATCAGAATTGTCAAGCTTTAGGATAAGAAAGAGGGGTATCAATCAATGAGGAATCACTTTGATAAGTATCTGACTATTAGGGTTCAAGGTAAGGTTCTATAGGGGTTCAAGTATCAGGACGAGATATCAATACTTAGGAATCATCAGCATGTTAATCAAGAGAATCAACCAAGAGTTATAACTACCCTTTCTTTTATCATGGCATTACTATATAATTCAAAGATAAACATTATATACGCTTGATTTAATATATTAAATGACACAGGATAGTTGCAGCAATTTATGAACTATTAGCAGTAAATATGAAGGACAAGTTGAATCACTTGCCTTGAGAAAGGCTGGTCTGGTCTGACTGATAGGAGCAACTGGAGCTTCACTCGACCCTTATGGCAAGTTTTCCCTCATCTCGAGATCCTACATAAATAATAATAATCCTCATTATAATATATTCTCACCAACTTAACCTATTTACAACTTGAATTTAAACACGGATGGCACTTAGGCCTATATGCACTTAATTTATATTCACCTTTAATTTATAATTGCACACACATAGCCACATAATCACATATCATATATTAATACCAAATAACACCATATACACCATAATGCAACACTAGGCTTGGATGATCTCGACTCACAACTTAAGTCACTTGGTCGCTAAACTAGACAAAGTCTTCTAATTTTGGCTTCCTAACTCGATGTGCCTTTACTAAACTATCCAAAACCTATTGACCCTCACTTGTGCCTTTTTCTCTACTGACCTTATACTATCTTAAAACTAGGGTGGTCAACCTAAATCTCACTGCTAAGTGTTCTAAAACTATGTGATAAGTGAAAGTGCTCACTGGTGCAAATTTCAGAATGACAACTATGGTTTCTTGAGTGCATTAGACACTCTTAAACTACAAGTTTTCCTTCAAAACTTTTACACAAGACTCTCCTGACCTAAGGGCATCTCTCAAACTTGATGTGGCTCAAGGGCCTGGCTTGGGCCTTCTTGGGCCTAAGCTAAAATTCCATGGTTCCCCTGTTTTTCTGGGCAGAAAACGCCATGACTTGAATTAACTTGTGACACATGGTTCTAACTCATATCCTATGAACTATGGCTGAAAAAACTCCTCTGACACTCTCTCCAACTAAGGCCCAACAGGGCCTAATGAGGGCCTACCCATGACATGGTCAAATCTCCCTATTTCTAAGTTGTAACAAAACTGTCCCATGCTGGACATATTTTGTTATTCTACTTGTGCACCTAACCAAATGACATGAAAACCTCCAACCAACACCTAAAACCTTTTATATACTCCCAATACTAAGTTCTGGTGGTTTGGGCCTCAAAGTTCACATCAATGACATGGTCAAAACTCACTCTAAACCTCAGGGTACTAAACTGATTTTCTGCAGAAATTATAACTGTCCTTTCTCCAAGGTTTTGACTTGACAAACTCAACCACCAACAACCCAATACCCAAACCAAGACTTAAACATGGTGATCTACTGAACTAACTCCCTTATACTCAAAATAATTTTGGTGGAGATCATCCTTACCTAAGGTGCAATTATGGCAAAACAAAAGAAACCACATTTCACAACTCACAAATCATCAAGTTTTTGAAACAACAAGTTATGCATTTTATAAAAGATATACACAAATTATTACCATGCATCAAGAAGCATTAATCAATATTAACACATTATTCCTACTGAAATTAAATCTTACTAATAAAAATCTTTCTAAATGATCAAAATCTTATAACATTCTAAGAGAAATCCACATGCATGCATGTCTTCGGGTTTTGCAAGCCAAACAACATGTTTTCTAAATATGTTTTACCAAGAAATTTACATGCAATCCTAGCATGAGCTATATCTAGATGATCACCTAGCATGCAAGGAGTTTCATCAAATTTTTACTACAAAATTCAAGCCATTATCACATAAACATGCAAAAAATTGAACAAAGCAACAAGAATGGTCTCAAGGACCATTCATTCAGCTCCCCTATGGTCATGGCCGAATGAAATAGAAGGGAATGGCCATTTAACATCAAGAGTTTTCTTCTCAAGACTTGGTATTTCACCATTCCTTGTAGTCCTCTCAAAAATAACCTTAAACTCAGAAGAATCAAGGTTGTACTTTGAGTTTCAACTAAAACCTTAACATGCAACCATAAAACTTAAACTTCCTACTCAAAACTCTTTAAAATATAAGTGATCATGGTATGGGAAGTAACATTTACTTGTGTAAAAGGTGGAAACTTGATTGAGAAAAAAAGAAAATGGGGAGGGGGGTTGATCTCGGCAAAACCCGAGAGTGAGGGGGGAGGAGGCCGAGAGTGAGAGAGAGGAGGGAGGGAAGAAAGAGTGTGGTGGTGAGTGGAGTGTGAAATGATCATGGATTTTGCTTGGTTTTATGGTTTTTGTTTTGACAAATGTGAGTGGGAATAGGAATTGACATGACTATCCTTCCATTTATACTTGGATCATTTTGCATGCAAGGGTAAAGGAGGAATTTGGCTAGAAAATAAGAGTTAGTGGGGTGGTAATTGTCTCTTTAGCCCTTTTGGATTGAATAGAAAGGATTTGCATGCAAGGACAACTATGTAATTTTCTAATTATAATAATTAACATTTATAAATATTTATTTTTATAAAATAAAACACAAGTTCAAAAATTATAAAATTTATACCATAAAATAACTTGGATTTTTAGAAATTTTATAAAACTACTTTGAATTTTGTGAACAAATAACTTTTAAAAAGATATTTATTCAAGGTTTAAAAATATTCCTTATAAATCAAAAATGAAAGAAATAAATAAATTTTTGCTTTGAAAATTCATATAACACATAACGAAAATTTAAGACGCAGAATTCTCATTCACACAAGCATACAATAGTTGAATATATTGGCATTCGGCTTTATAATTACACCAAATTTACAATTAATATTACACAGAAATGCCGGGTGTAACAGCCATAGGAGTTTTTGCAGATGTGCAATCCATTAGATCAACCTTCATTAAAAGATCATAAATATATTTAGTTTGACTAATGAATATTCCATCACTAACTTGCTTAACTTGTAAACCTAGAAAGTAAGTTAGTTCTCCCATCATGCTCATTTCATACTTACTTTGAATCAATTTGGCAAACTTTTTGCAAAGTTTTTCATCTGTAGAGCCAAATATAATATCATCTACATAAATTTGAACAAGTATACTAGAGCCATTAACATTTCTAAGGAATAAAGTTTTATCAACAGTACCTCTTGTGAAGTGATTTTCCAAAAGAAAATTTGATAAAGTGTCATACCAGGCTCTAGGTGCCTGCTTCAGTCCATAAAGTGCTTTCAAAAGATAGTAGACATATTCTGGAAAATTTGGATCTTCAAAACCAGGAGGTTGACTGACATAGACTTCCTCCTCCAAATCTCCATTCAGAAATGCACTTTTGACATCCATTTGATAGACCTTGAAATTGGCATGGGCTGTATAGGCTAAGAAAATTATGATGGCTTCAAGTCTTGCAACAGGAGCAAAAGTTTCATCAAAATCTATTCCTTCTTGTTGACAATAGCCTTAAGCAACCAATCTAGCTTTGTTCCTAACCACTATGCCATTTTTATCCATCTTATTTTTAATACCCATTTGGTGTCAATTGAATTCTTTCCTTTAGGTTTGGGTACCAGCTGCCATACCTTTTTCCTTTCAAATTGGTTTAGCTCCACCTACATAGCTAAAATCCAATCAGGATCCAACAAAGCTTCTTCTACCTTCTTTGGTTCTTCCTTAGAAAGGAAGCTGCTATATAGTCAATTCTTCTCGAGTTGCTTTCCTTGTTTGAACTCTAGAAGATGCATCACCAATGATGAGCTTAAAAGGGTGATCTTTAGTCCATTTTCTTTGTTGAGGTAGATTAGCTCTAGATAAAGACGCCTCATTATTGTCTTGATGTGTGACTGAGTTTTGATTATGAAAAACTCCCCCTGAGTTTGTGAATCTTTGATTTGAGAAAGGGGTACATTCTGTAGGTGATCTATTCTGACTCTCAGCTTCTCTCATTGTTCCGACGGATGATGCACTTTGTATCTCGACGGATGAAGCTGATTGTCTCCCGATGGATAAGGCAGATTGTCTCCCGATGGATGAAGCATTTTGTAACTCGGCAGATGTTGAATTATTTTCTCCATTAGTTGTAGATTTTTCTGCATTATCCTTAGTCACTGTTTCTTGATTACTTTCATCATCACTATCATCACTACCCATCTCCATATTATCAAACTTGAGGCTTTCATGGAAATCTCCATCTTGCAGTCCTTCAATCTTTTTATCATCAAACATAACATGTACTGATTTCATAACAATATTGGCTCTTAGATTGTAGATTCTATATACTTTTCCCTCAGCATATCCAACAAAGACTCCTTCATCTTCTTTAGCATCAAGCTTTCCATGATGATCAATTTGTTTTCTTAAGATATATTATTTGCAGCCAAAGACATGAAGAAAATTTAGAGTTTGCTTCCTATTCTTGAACAATTGGTAGGGTGTCATGCACTTTGCTTGATTAACCAAACAGACATTCTGAGTGTAGCAGGCAGTATTCACAGCTTTAGCCCAAAAATATGTTGGTAACTTTAATTCTTCAAGCATTGTCCTTGCAGCTTCAATCAGAGATCTGTTCTTCCTTTCCACTAATCCATTTTATTGTGGAGTTCTTGCTGCAGAAAACTCATGCATAATTCCATTCTCTTCACAAAATGATCTCATCACAGAATTCTTGAACTCAGTTCCATTATCACTCCTGATTCTTCTTACTTTAATGTCAGGATAATTGTTGACTTGCCTTATGTGATTGATGATGATTTCACTAGCTTCATCTTTGGACTTTAGAAAATATGTCCAAGAGAACTTTGAGAAATAATCCACAATTACAAGGAAAAATCTTTTTCTTGAGGTGGACAACACATTGAATGGTCCAAACAAATCTATGTGCAACAATTGTAAAGGTTCTTCAATTATTGAATCAAGCTTCTTTCTGAATGATGCTTTGATCTGCTTTCCTTTCTGGAAGGCATCACACAATCCATCCTTAGTAAACTCCACTTGAGGAATACCTCTAACCAGTTCTTTCTTGACAAGCTCATTCATGGACTTGAAGTTTAGATGGGATAACTTCTTGTGCCATAGCCAACTTTCATCTTTACTTGCTTTACTAAGAAGACAAGCTACTAATTCTGTATTTGATGAGTTGAAATCGACTAAGTACACATTTCCTTTTCTCACTCCAGTGAGAACCACTTTGTTGCTCTCTTTTTTTCATAACACAGGCTTCTGAATTGAAAGTAACTGAGTTGCCCTTATCACAAAGTTGGCTGATACTCAACAAATTATGCTTGAGACCATCCACTAGGGCAACTTCTTCAATGATGACATTATCTTTTGAAATCAAGCCATATCCCACAGTATAACCTTTGCTGTCATCTCTAAAAGTAATACTTGGGCCAACTCTTTCCTTGAACTCAGTGAGCAGTGTAGAATCTGCAGTCATGTGCCTTGAGTAACGACTATCCAGATACCAAAGATTCTTTCTGTTTCCCTGCACACATCAAAATCAAATCAAGTTGATTTTGGTACCCAAGTTTCCTTAGGTCCTGCCTTGTTAGCTTTCTTCTTTGGTTTCTTAGGTTTGATCTCATTTGACTTAGGAATTTACGATTCATCCTTAGTCATCTGGTTTGGACCTTTGAAACCAGTCATTAAAACAGAATTATCATGCACAATTTGATTAATAAGAAAAGGCATGCTATTTGCAAACATGTTATTCCAGTAAGGCATGCTAAATGGTATTTGAGGCATACTAAATGCAACATAATAAGGATTAGGTGCAAATGGCATTTTAGCAAATTGTGCATTCATATTCTGAGTAGACATATCATTAATAAGCATGGTAGGCATGGCGGTCATGTTGGGAAAAGAAGAGGGTGCAGACATGGAAGTAGGCATAACAAGTTTGCAATTAACAGACAAGTGATTAACACTACCACACTTAACACAAATTTTTCTTGGTGCATATTTATCAGGTGTGTAGTTGTTATATTTGTTAATTTCTACTTTCCCATTTCTATTATTTTTCTTTTTAGCTTCTGTTTTAACCTCAATCTTTTCTAATCTGTCATTCAATTGCTTCATAGACAGATGACCAACATTAACTTTATTTTCCTTCCTGACTTGACTTAATTGTCCTGGAATAAATTGCTTAAAAACTGATCCATATTTCTCATTCAACTTAGCTAGCTTAGCTTTGCTAACTGGTTTACGCACAGCCGACAGATGTGGCTCCTTGTCACTCGACGGATAATCCTTTTGATTATCCGACGGATGATTTTTATCATTTGCCGAGTCCACATCTGTCAGCAATCCTTCAACCAAAATTGACTCAAGCCTCTCTTTACTCTTCTTCCAGGCTGCTTCACAAAAGAACTCAATACCTTAAACTTTAGTGATATGAGCATGAACATCTCTGGATGATTTTCATGCCTTAATCACTTCATGTTCTCGTTCAAGCTGCTTCTTTAAAATCTCTTCTTTCTTCAAGGACTCATTTAATTCATCCTTGGCAATCTTACACTCAATTCTCAATTTCTCAAATTCAATAAACTGAGACTCTAGCACAATATTCCTCTCATTTAAAAACAAATTATTTTCTTTAATTTTAGCATTTTCCTTAGTGAGGGACATAAGTGTAACACGTAGGTGATATAATTCTGTGGACATGTCATTATTGCATTATTACACTCAGCTTTAGATAAATGTGCTAGGTTAGTGGTGATTACCTGATTGCTTGAAGAACTTGTTTCTGTTTGATCAGATTTGGCCATTAGGGCTAGATTGACATAGCTTGTTTCTTCATCTTCATCCAATCCATCTGCAGCCCAGTCATTCTGCTGTGTGATGAAAGCTCTTTCCTTTTGTTTGAGCAACTCAAAGTATTTCTGTTTATAATCAACAGGATCAAATTTCTTTTTGCTGGAATCAGACTTTCTATATTCACTAGAAAAATGACCCGCCAAGCCACATTTGAAACACTTGAATTTTGACTTATCAACCATGTTTCTGTTTGGCTTAGCTGCTGCAAAATTCTTCTTGAATTTGAGCTTGGCAATTCTTCTGGATAAAAATGCTAGATGTTCATCAATATCATCCATGTCATCTTGGCTCAATTGATCTTCATTTTCAGCTACCAACCCCTTACCCTTGCTTTCACAAACCTTTGATGTAGACTCAACAGCTTCTACCTTCATCTCTTTCTCATTCTCTAACTCAGCAACCATTGTTATGTGAAATATCCCATTTTTTTAGAATTATTATTATTTGAATATATATATGCTTTTATGATTTAGAAGGAATAAAATAGTGGATATTTTATTCCTGTTTGATGAGTTTGTGTTATTAAATGGTAATGTGCTAATTGTTAAGTGTTGTATCGATCATTGCTAATTTTTGAAAATATTTACTTAAATGTATTATTTTCAAAAGTTATTTGAAAGCCGATCTTATTGATGTCGGTAAATTGAGTTTGTTTTGCAATATTCGGAATATATCGTGTAATTATTTTTATCAATAAAAAATATTGTGTGATTATTATGTGAATTTTGGTGAATTATCTGGTAATTGGAATTGACGTTTAGATGTTTATATGGGGTAAAATTTGAGTATTTTAATCTTTTTATGTCCAGAATAAAGTATAGATAATTTTGATATTTTTCTGGTAATTTATAGGTTGTTATATGATTTTATAAAGAATTTATAGATATAATAAATTATTTTCTGAGTAATTATAAATTATTTCATAAAATCGGGAATCGTCCAATTTTAACCGTTTTTGTATTTTTACAACCCGAAAGTCTTTGAAAAACTTCTTCCTAACCTAATTTGATTATTCTGAACATTTTCCATGTTTTGACTTTTTTGATTCGGAGTACGATTTGACTCATACGAGTCCCGACGCAAAATTTTCGATACAATAGTCATTTCGATAGATTAATAAAACCCGTATTCTCAAGAGACGGGATATTTTGATTAAATCATTACATTATCTTCTTGTAGAGTGTTTTATAAGAAGCCCGGTTTCGATATTTATCCAAATCTTGTACCAAATTGATTCGTTTTTATAGTTACTTAGCGGCTAAGTAATCTATTTTCGGATCCGAAATGATCCAACGAGTGTTAATATTCCACAAGTATAAATAGTTGAATTTCTATTTTATTTGTCAGAATTATCTAAAAAAATCAGATAATTATTTATTTTTATTTTATTTATGTTTCAGAAAAATTGAAAAATCCTCTAAATTGTTCTTGGAGGTTTCAATTCATTCTTGATCTTAATCTTGCGATATCTGGAGATCCGTTGCTCTGTTTTTGACGGTCTAGTAGTCGAATCGAAGCTCTCTTCGAGCCCTTATTTTGATACTAGAATCATCAATTAAGGTTGAGTAATTCTCACAAAACGATGTTCTTCATTTTGGTCAAATTCGTGTTCTTCATTTCTAATGATTTTTTATTGTTATTGATGTCATAGTTAGCTTTAACATGATGAATTGAGTCGATTTGTGCTATAAAATCATGTGTTATAGTTCGGGATTGATTAAGACGAGTTTATAATTTCAACCATTTTTATTTTTCAATTTTTCGGATTATATATGTTGTGGGTACTGATTTTAATTAGCTGAATCGATTTTATATGTTATTATCTTCATTTTGATATATAAATCTCAAGGTTTGGTTGAGTTTTGACTAGTTTCATGATTTTGCCGGATTAATTGAGTTCTTCGCCGGATTTGATGGTGATTTTGGCCGGATTTTGAGTTACGGGGTTGATATGAGATGGTTGTTGTTGGGTTGATTTCGGACTGAAACACCGTTAATTGGAGTTGATTTAGACCCCAATCGGAGCTGTTTTTCTTTGGCCGGAGATGACCGGATTCTGGAAAGAATCCGGCGAGTTCTTGAAGAACTCCAGTCATCTTCCTCCTCTTCTATCCTTTTGATCCAAGAAACCCCGATCCCTTTTGTTAGAAAGTGTTTATAGATTTTCTATTTTAACAAAAAATTCAAAAAAATCTCTTTTAAATTCAAAATCAAGTTAGTTAATTATTTTAAATAATTAAATAAATTATTTAATTCCAGAAATTAGTTTCTTTTATTATTCTCGGAAATCCAAATTTGATTTAATTATTTATAATTTGTTTTGATTAATTTATTTATTTAATTGATCAATTAATACATTAAATCAATTAGTTTCATTTAATAAATAGTTAAATAAAATTTAATTATTTATAATTAAACCAAATAATTCCTTAAAATATATTTGAGTATTTAAAAATCAATTAATAATATTATTGATAGATTTATTTTTTAATTTATTCATAATAAATAGACTGTTCATCCGTTTAAGACGAAACGAACGCGTTTAGATTCAGAAAAATATTCCGCTTTCATTAAAATACTTTTGAGACCCAAATCATTTTGTTTCGAAAGGTCTCTTGTTTTATAAGTCAGTTCTGAGTCGAGTATTTATCGAAAAGTCGTATGTTTTAAACGTACCGAGTCGAATATTTTGACGAACCGAGTCAATGTGATATGAAATATGTGATACGTGAATTATGTGTTTACGTGCTATGTAAATTATGTGTGTATGTGAGTCAAAATTCTTATGTTTGACTGTTATAATTATGTGCGGGCTATCGTATGGGTAGACGATAGGATTTTGACGCGCAGTTCATCTAGTAATTATCGTTTAGACGATTAAAGTTATATCTTTTAATTATAGATACGAGTCTTTCAAGACGACCAGGACCAGATGAAATGGATGGAGACTAGAGTTGAATAGCATGGAATATAAGGTTTATAGCACTGCATGAGCAACAGGCCTAAGGATTAATAGAATAGAGACAGAGATGTTTTGAGACAAAATGTCAGAATAGATGCGTCTTTGCGAGTGTGACTAACTGTTAAAAACCAAAGGCAAGTATCCCTATCATCACTTATTGTTCAAGTGATATTTATTTTGAATCCCATTATGCAAGTATTGCTTTCCCTATTCTCAGTTCAGAATAGATAAATGTTTTACATATCGCTGAATTAAATGTTTGTTATGCAAGTGCTTCTCTTTTATTCTATGTTCAGAATTGTTAAATGTTTTTACTTATCAAATTACTGGATTTATAAAAGTTTTATACGTTGAGAAAAATGTTGTGGTTGCGAGTATTCCTGTCCAAGTGAATTGGGGAATAAAATTATTTCGGGTATCGATTATTATGACCCTTTTTTAATAAAAAAAGTTTAAGATTGGATGATTACTGGTTACAGTGTAGGTGATCGAGACATCGGTCCAGCTGTAATATCTTTCTAGGCGAATATATGCCTTTTCTGGCACCCTATAGGTACCGTATGGCTGCGGGATACGGGTAGTACCTATAATTACGGTATGGCTACGGGATACCGGTGCTGTTTCGTGACTGATCATCAGGAACAACATGAAATATAATTGGTTCCAATTTAACTTGTTGTTTCAAAATTGTTTTGATAATCATAGAATAAATTGTTTATCAACTGTTTCTGTTTTGAATTAAAGGAGAAATACAGTTTTGATTCAGTTTCTGATTTATGCGGCTAATAAATTTGTTGTTAAATATCAAAGGTGGTATTAGTATAAATGATTGATGTTGACTTCAGTATGGGATGTTATGAGCATCAAAGTTCGTATTGATATCTAATTTGATATGACAACAAAATGAGTATTAATATCAAGAGTTCGGTTTTGAATAAAGTTTATGATTCAATCCATAATCATTGCTTCTTGTTATTGTTGTTTACGATATTTTCGTAAACACGGTTTTATGAGTTTTATTCTCGTCAAAATTCAAAGTATTGCTGAAGCGTTTCGCTCGAAAATATCAAAAAGAGTTTTCAATACAGTGAGAAACAATCATCTGATTCTTTAATAAATTTTCTTTTTCAGCAATTACGATTTCAAATGTTCTGCCCTATGCAGATGCCGGTTTTATATCAAAACAACCCTATATTTGCTATAATGATCTTGTTGAGCATTTTTTTCGCTCATACTTGCCTATTTTTAAATTTAACCTCCAGTGAGGATTAACTTGCACTGTTTAGCCGCGTAATTCAAAGAAGCAAAGAAGAAGTTTTTGGAAGGTGGTTAGTCTAGGGTTTGCGAACTAGTGTAAGTTCTATTGTGAAAAGTTGTTTATATTATATTATACTATAGTTGTGTATTGTATAATTGGGTCTAGTATACCTCTTTTCGAAGTTATACTAGCGGGTTTAGTATTGAGTTCGAAATTGTTGAAAAGAATTTTAAAGAAAGTGAAAAATTTATTTGTGGAATTTGGATTTCTTGTTTCTAGAACTGTAACCTTAAAAGATAATGGATTAGTTTGGGTGTGACGGCCTCAACCCCGGGGTCAGGAGTTGACGTCACCAAACACCATAACCAAAATATAAATAACAAGATTATTATTAAATTATACTAACTTGACCCCAAACCAAGATCCGATCCAGGTTCAAGTATAATTCAGATTCTCATTATTACAAGCCCTTTATTTAACATCTAACACACACTAACTTTATTCAGGAACTCCTCAGACCTCATGGCCTGATACAAACTACCTCAGAGGAGCCGGGTCCAGTAGGGGCAGGAACATGGTTCTGTCTGATTGGTCTTCTAAGCATCTGCGGAATATACATAACAGTTTGCAAGGGTGAGCATAATCGCTCAGCAGTACCAAAATATGAATAACGGAATAAAACAGTAATGTAACAGTAAAAGGAACAGAGCTGTAATCATGATATCAACATTATATAATGAAAATCAGAGATAACTGGATATCACTAACTAGCATGCTTTATCAAAACAACATAGTAGTGTGCTGTATAAATACCAGAGTCCAATTTTAGCATGCTAATCACATTTATAAAACCACTGTAACAACTACTCATGCCCTTAGGGGAATCATAAATCCAAATCAGATACGTAGCGGATATGTGAAGACAGCTGATCAGGCTATCAACAACAGACGGCTCTAACTGCCATCCCTTTTACCTGTTCCGGAACTCAGAGACTAGCTAGGTCTCTGACCTGCTAGACTAATCAGTTTTATAGTGCGCGCAACCGAATTAGCCTTTTACGCCACCTCAATAGGCCTACTCTGGCCCCAATGTATCCCAAATCTGACCGTTTTATCCAGTTTTCAAAACACTTGTACCTATCTCATTTTCAAAATCATTTATTTAACCAGAACACATATAAAATCCATTTCAAAAATCATTTCATTCGAGATAGGTACCTTTCGAAGTTACTTTTCCCCCAAATAATTTGAAAACAGTGATTTATAACTACGGGGATACATAACTTAAAACGTTTCTGTTTTATTATGAAAATAAAGCATTTAGCTATTCATATGCACTGAACCATAAAAGAATGGTCAGGGGTACTTGCCTTGCAATGCTTTACAAAACCCTAAGTAGCTTTCACGATGACTTTGATCCTGGGAAACTCGATTGGGATCTACAAATAAAAAATATCCTAATTAGTTATACCGACATGCTTGATATCCTCAAATCCTAATAACCCAAATCCGACAACCTGATTCGTATTATTATTATACACATAATCACGTAATCACATCTCTCGAACATAATTAGGGGTAACACGTAGAACATAATTATGTACGTTTACAATATATTTTTAGAAAATTGTGGCATCATCTTATTTGTTTATAAGACTACTCGTCGATTACAATCGACGTCAATAATCCACAACAATCCCCAATATCACTTCATTATTTTATACAACATACATCCCAACATTATTTGAAATTAATTATTTAGGTCCGAAAATATTTTACGTAATCATTTTATTTATTTATAGAACTTAGAACTCAGAACATCGTCATCACCATCCACCGTTGACTCACCGAAGTTCATCCTCAACGGCGGCACAATTTATTGACGCCCGATATAATACGGGTTCCCAAATAAATTATACCGATTAATATTATTTTTCCCGCCACGAAAATTTGTATGTCATGAATTATACTCATTTATTTCCCTGCAAAAAATTAAATAAAAATCAATTTACAATAACCAATCTGCTGCGTAAATAGGCCCAACAAAATGCCCAAATAATCAAATCTAACTACACACCACTAGCCTCACTGTTAGAGGTCCAACATCAACAGCCAGGCCCAAGTTTAACAGGCCCAACTGTAAACAGATCAAACCCAGGAAGGAAACCAGCCCAACAGAACACACAGCATCGCACACACGCGGCCACGCGCCGCCACAACACACACACACACAAACACTGGCACACACACACACATGCAAATTGAACACACACAATACACACACTTATATATATATACCAATCAAGACAAAGTAATAATCGAACAAGAAGAAACAGCCGGGAAAGTACCGGAAGAAGTACCGGAAACGGCGACGGGCGAGCAATGCCGGGAAGGAAAATGGAAGAGAGAGGAAGAAAGAAAAAGAGAGACTGAAAAACGAGAGATTAAGAGATTGAAAGAGAGAACAGAGAATGGAGAGTAGAGAGACTCGAAGAGGACAGTGAACAACCGGGGGGTTTTGTTTCTTTTCTTTTTCTTTTTATTTGTTAATAGATGTTGCAACATAAAGCATAGCGCGTGTCCCCGGTTAATAAGAAATTGACACGTAATATTTAAGATAGATACCGAGATTCTCGAGCTCGGTTTTGTCCTGAAACTCGAATTTAACGGATAAAGTTACATGAGAAACAATCCCAGAAGATTATGAAAATAATCTTAAAATGTCATAAATATCCCGAAATTTATACAACATAAGTTTCGAAATTTTTAAAACACTTTTTAAGGTATGCTTTGTATCCGCTTTTTAACAAATAACGAAATGACGCGCGGGTGAAACGATTCCCGAAAATTTTCAAAATAATTTTAAAATTCTCAGAATATTTTAAACTTCATAAAATATGAGTTTCGTAATTTTTGAAGATTTTCATAATTAAATATGGATTTTACAACCAAACATACTCAAAAAATCATTTAGAAATAAATAATTAATAAAATATTGATTTCTCAATTTTATAAAGTCCTAAAAATAATTATCAAAATTATAAAAATATAAAACCAATTTTAAAGACAATCCAATTAACTATAGAATTAAAACTGTAATTAAATTACTTTTACAAGCGAAATAAAATCATATAACTCACCAATAAATTACACAATTCAATCCCACATATCCACAGATCATAAATAATTAAATAACAATTAGTAACTACTGCCAAAACCAATATACATCTTTATTTAATTATTCAAATCTTTATTACACTTTTAAATAATAAAAAGTAAAATACACGAGTCGTTATATCCTTTCCCCCTTAAAAAGATTCTGTCCCCAGAATCTAATTTAACTAAATAGATGAGGATATTTATCAAGCATGTCTGACTCCAATTCCCAAGTAGACTCTTCTACTCGAGGATTTCTCCACAAAACTTTTACTATAGGAATCGACTTATTCCTAAGGACTCGTTCCTTGCGGTCTAGGATTTGGACTGGTTGTTCCACATAGGACAAATCTGGCTGAAGCTCAATCGGTTTATATTCTATGACTTGATTCGAATTAGGGACATAGGGCTTCAACATAGACACGTGGAACACATTATGAATGTGCTGCCACTGCGGTGGTAACGCTATCTCATAAGAAACCTATCATATTTTCTTCAAAACCTCAAAGGGTCCTATAAATCTAGGGCTAAGTTTACCCTTCTAGCCAAATCGTACTAACCCTTTCCAAGGTGATACCTTTAGTAACACCAGAGCTCCTATCTCGAAGTCCATATATTTCCTATGTAAATGTGCATATTTCCTCTGTCTATCTTGGGCTGCTTCCAACCTTTTTCGAATCAATACTATGGCATCTCTGGTTTGCTGAACCAACTCAGGACCTAACACTTTCTTTTCTCCTACCCCATCCCAATACAACGGTGATCTACACTTACATCCATACAAAGCTTCGTAAAGTGGCATTTCGATACTGGCATGATAACTGTTATTATACGAGAACTCAATCAAAGGTAGGTGTTCATCCCAATTACCCTTAAAATCCATAACACAGACTCTCAACATATCCTCTATGGTCTGAATCGTTCTTTCACTTTGGCCGTCCGTCTGAGGATGATAGGCGGTGCTCATATTCAACTTCGTTCCTAGGCATTCTTGGAATTTAGTCCAGAACCTGGAATCAAATCTCGGGTCTCGATCTGACACTATAGACACAGGCACTCCATGTTTGGTAACTATCTCATCCAAGTATAACTTAACTAGCCTTTCCAACGAATACCTTTCAATGATCGGAAGGAAATGCGCCGACTTAGTCAACCTATCAGTGATTACCCAAATAGCATCATGATTCGCTCCCGTCCTTGGAAATCCCACTACAAAATCCATAGCAATCTCTTCCCACTTCCATTGGGGAATCTCCAAAGGTTGTAACAATCCACTCAGTCGTTGATGCTCTGCTTTCACCGTTTGACATACATGACACTTACTTACCCAATTGGCAATATCCTTCTTCATTCCTGGCCACCAAAAGTTTCTCTTCAAGTCCTGGTACATCTTAGTACTACCAGGGTGGATAGAAAACCTAGAGTTATGCGCTTCATGTAATACCTCGTTCTTTAATTCTGTTACATTAGAAATCCAAACTCTGGATGAAAATTTATACAAACCTTGACTATCTTTTTGAGTACGCAACTCTTCTCCTGTCAAAGTATCCAACTCTTGTTCCATAACTCCTTCCTGACACCTTTTGATCTTTTCCATCAATGCCGGCTGGAAAGTGTCTTCATATATTTGCTCTTGACTTTCGTTAGGTACTCGAACCTCAATCTCCATTCTTTCCAAATCGTGTGCTAGTTCTTCCGCCATCTTAATCATATTCAGCCTTTCTTTTCTACTCAAGGCATCAGCCACCACATTGGCTTTACCTGGGTGATAGTTAATCGAACAATTGTAGTCCTTAATCAGCTCCAACCACCTTCTCTATCTCATGTTCGAATCCTTCTGCGTGAATATGTACTTCAGGCTCTTATGATCTGTATAAATATTGCATTTCTCTCCATACAAGTAGTGACGCCATAACTTTAGAGCAAACACTATAGCCGCCAACTCAAGGTGATGAACTAGATATTTCTGCTCGTGAGGCTTTAACTGTCTGGAGGCATAAGCAATAACTTTATCATGCTGCATTAGCACACAACCTAATCCTTTCAAAGAAGCATCACTATAGATTACAAAGTTTCCCATCTCATCTGGCAATGCTAATACCGGAGCCGTCACCAATCTCCGTTTCAATTCCTGGAAACTTTCTTCACACTTTTCCGTCCAAACGAACTTCTCATTCTTCCCGGTCAGCTTGGTTAATGGGGACGCAATCTTCGAGAAATCTTTCACAAACCTTCGATAATATCCTGCTAATCCAAGAAAACTTCTTATTTCCGTTGATGTCTTCGGTTGCTCCCACTTTGATATGGCTTCGATCTTTACTGGGTCTACTTTGATACCTTCCTTACTTATTACATGACCAAGAAACTGTACTTCCGTCAGCCAAAACTCAAACTTAGAAAACTTCGCATACAATTGCTTTTCTCTTAATTTTTGAAGGGCAATCTGTAGATGCATTGCGAGATCTTCTGGATTCTTCGAATATATGAGGATGTCATCAATAAATACAATAACAAACTTATCCAGATACTCCTTATATACCCTATTCATCAAATCCATAAAAGCCGCTGGCGCATTTGTCAATCCAAACGACATCACTAAAAACTCATAATGGCCATACCTTGTACTAAATACAGTCTTGGGGATATCTTCAGGCTTTATCTTCAGTTGGTGGTAGCTAGATCTTAAGTCAATCTTTGAAAAGTAACATGCTCCCTTAAGCTGATCAAACAAATCATCGATTCGTGGTAAAGGATACTTATTCTTTATTGTCGACTTGTTCAGCTCTCTGTAGTCAATACTCAATCTCATACTTCCATCCTTTTTCTTTACAAATAGCACTGGAGCACCCCACGGAGAAACACCGGGTCGAATGACTCCCTTGTCCAATAATTCCTGAAGTTGCTTAGCCAATTCTTTCATTTCCATCGGGGCTATCCTGTATGGAGCCTTAGAAACTGGTTCAGCTCCATGTATCAAATCAATAGAGAACTCTATCTCTCGATCAGGTGGCAATCCTGGTAACTCTTCTGGGAAAACATCAGGGAATTCTCTCACTATGGGAATCTCATCCAAAATAGGGGTCTCTTTCTTCGTATCCACCACATGAGCCAAGTACGCCTTACATCCTTGCCGCATCAGTCTCTTTGCTTGCATTACTGAAAGGAACTTTCTATCTTATCTCTGTCCTTGGTAACTGATCCTTTTTATTATCGGAAGTATACATAACAACTCTCTTTTTCTTATAGTCAATATTTGCCTTATATCGAGACGACCAATGCATACCTAAAATAACATCAAAGTCTCCCAACTCGAATGGTATTAAGTCAACAGGGAACATATACCTTGAAATTTCTGGGAAACAACTAGGACAAAATTGTTTTACAGGTACTTTATCTTTATTAGCTACTTCTATGGTCAGAGGTTCGTCTAGGTCTTCTAACATCAATTTCATTTTATTCATACAATTCACATATATAAAAGATTTGGACGCTCCTGAATCAAACAAAACGTTAACAGGTACGGAATTAAGAGTAAGCGTACCTGCAACCACATCGGAGTCATAAACTGGAGACTTCTGGGTCATCTTGAAAGTCCTAGCTCTCGCAGTACTGGTTGCTGTTCCTTGTGACACACTCCTTCCCGCATTACCTTGGGTCACTGACTTGCAATTCCTAGCTATGTGTTCCACTGTTCCGCAACTAAAGCAAGTAACTCCTTGAATCTCAGACTTACACTCCGTGGAATAGTGACCTTTCTGTCCACACTTAAAACAATTGATATTCTCTCGACACTGTCCACTGTGCTTCTTCCCACACATCTTACAATCAACCACTGGCTTACTCATCCTCGTCAGGGCAGAGTTAACTGAAGTAGTACCGGGTTTAGCCTAGGGAAAATTCTGCCTTTTGAACCTCTTATTCTTATTCTTGCCAAACCAATGCTGGAACTTCCGACTTGCTATTCCTAATTCTAACTTAGCGGGTCAACTTTCAAATTTCCTTTTCTTCTCACCCTGTTCCTTTGCAGCTAATTTTTGATCACTCTCTATCACTAGGACAGCCTGAACTACCGAAGTATAGGTCTTGAGTTGTAAGGCTATAACTCCACTCCTTATTTCTGGCTTCAACCCTTGTTGAAACCACTTCGCTCGTTGAGCTTCTGAACTCACATATTCCTGTGCTATACGGGCCAACTCCATAAACTTCGCTTCATATTCCGTAACACTCCTATCTCCTTGTTTCAATTCTAAAAATTTCATCTCCATTTGACTCTGGAGACAGTCCGGAAAGTATTTTTTCCAAAAATAACTCTGTGAATCTGGCCCATGGAACTGGACCTTCTCCTTCTAGAGCTCGCGTAGATTCCCACCAATAATTTAAATCATTCCTTAGAAAATAACTAGCATAGTCTGTCTTTAATTCCTCATTTACCTTAGTGAGCGCGAACGCCTTTTCCATCTCCTTTAACCATATCCTGGCAGCAACAGGATCTACTTCTCCTTTAAACTCTGGGGGCTTCACTGCTTGAAAAGACTTAAAACTAACACCCTGATTTTCCCCCTCATCTCATGCTGCTGTTTGATTTCCTGTTGTTGTTGTTGTATGAGCTATTGTTGTTGTTATTGTTGTTATTGCAATTGTTGTTGCTGCTGCTGGAATTGTTGTTGCTGTTGGGCCAGCTGTACAGACTGCTGACGCAACAAATTCATCAATTCACTCATGGAAGGATCCTCAGCAGATCCGTTATTGGGTTGAGAGTTTCTCTTTGGTGGCATCTCCTGAAATATAATAGTCATATATAAGAAAATGGATTGCTCCAACAGTTTATATTTATGAATCAGGAGAGCGTTGCCACTAAGACAATATTCTCATCCCCAGTTTAATTGGATCCGTCCTGAGTGAATGATTATAATCTAAGAATACCAGCAACAGAAACAATAATAATAATAACAACAATAATAGCAACGCACAATAAAAAAAACTGAACAATTGAATAAAGCAGCTGAAATACATTAACCAACAGAATCCAACTAGTACAACTGAAAATCCAACTGAAAAGAAACCATCCGAATACACACCAAAATTGGCTGTCATAGCAGCCTCGCCTACTACAAACTATCACAACATAATGTACATATACAAAGTAAACAACTACAGAACTCCTAGAAGGAAACTCTGAGCTCTATATCTCTCTGCTGCAACTCTGTCTAGCCACTACCACTGCCACCAATGGATCCTAGCTCAAACACTAGCCAGTTCACTAGGTCCTGATACTACACAACTCTGAATTTTGAACTAATGAAACGGTCAACAGATCTAGCCCTCTCTACAGCCATCTGGGTCAATGCTCTCACACGGGCTCGCACCTCAGGGGAAGGGGCAGAAATACCCTGGAATGGTGCAATAGGTACCTGGTCAAACTGAGCAGCAAACTCCGGACTCTGATCTCTGATAAAGGAAGTGTTCACCGCTCGGTGAACATGGTAAGGGATCGGTGAAGAAGTACCACTAGGGGCCACAGGAGGTACTGGAGGTCACATAATGGAAGAACTGGGACCGCAGCCGGGAGGGAAATCCCTGACAGCAGACACAGACCTATGTACCCAACGAGGATGAGGACCAGATCCAGGGATGTCTCTCGGCACAAAGGAAGGAACTGGTGGAGGAGGCATAGGGGTCTCCTTAGTAACAACATCTGGGGGTCTCTCAGAATCTGAGCTATCCGAATCAGAGGGATTCTCCCGAGATGGAGAACTCGAAATCGCAATAGGCCACTGTCAACATAATAAATATACAGGCAAAACACAACCAGGTCAAGGCAATTCTATCAAAACATTTAATAGATGCCAGGGTAACGCCGTCGGAACCCTCGACTGACTCTAAAGGTTTGCTCCTCTATATGAGTTGCTGACTCACACCTAAAGACTCACGTTATCACCTACTCGACACAATCCCTAACCTGAATCAGGGACTTGAACCTGTAGCTCTTATACCAACTGTGACGGCCTCAACCCCGGGGTCAGGAGTTGACGTAACCAAATACCATAACCAAAATATAAATAACAAGATTATTATTAAATTATACTAACTTGACCCCAAACCAAGATCCGATCCAGGTTCAAGTATAATTCAGATTCTCATTATTATAAGCCCTTTATTCAACATCTAACACACACTAACTATATTCAGCAACTCCTCAGACCTCATGGCCTGATACAAACTACCTCAGAGGAGCCAGGTCTAGTAGGGGTAGGAACATGGGTCTGTCTGACTGGACTTCTAGGCATCTGCGGAATATACATAACAGTTTGTAAGGGTGAGCATAATCGCTCAGCAGTACCAAAATATGAATAACGGAATAAAACAGTAATGTAACAGTAATAGGAACAGAGCTGTAATCATGATATCAACATTATATAATAAAAATCAGAGATAACTGGATATCACTAACTAGCATGCTTTATCAAAACAATATAGTAGTGTGCTGTGTAAATACCAGAGTCCAATTTTAGCATGCTAATCACATTTATAAAACCACTATAACAACTACTCATGCCCTTATGGGAATCATAAATCCAAATCAGATACGTAGCGGATATGTGAAGACAGCTGATCAGGCTATCAACAACAGACACCTCTAACTACCATCCCTTTTACATGTTCCGGAACTCAGAGACTAGCTAGGTCTCTGACCTGCTGGACTAATCGGTTTTATAGTGCGCGCTACCGAATTAGCCTCTTACGCCATCTCAATAGGCCTACTTTGGCCCCAATGTATCCCATATCTGATCGTTTTATCCAGTTTTCAAAACACTTGTACCTATCTCATTTTCAAAATCATTTATTTAACCAACACAAATATAAAATCCATTTCGCAAATCATTTCATTCGAGATAGGTACCTTTTGAAGTTACTTTTCCCCAAAAACAATTTGAAAACAATGATTTATAACTACGGGGATACGTAACTTAAAACACTTCTGTACGATTATGAAAATAAAGCAGTTAGCTATTCATATGCACTGAACTATAAAATAATGGTGAGGGGTACTTTCCTTGCAATGCTTTACAAAACCCTAAGTAGCTTTCACGCTGACTTTGATCCTGGGAAACTCGATTGGGATCTACAAATACAGAATATCCTAATTAGTTATACCGACATGTTTGATATCCTCAAATCCTAATAACCCAAATCCGACAACCCGACTCGTATTATTATTATTATTATTATACACATAATCATGTAATCACATCTCTCGAACATAATTAAGGGTAACACGTGGAACATAATTATGTACGTTTATAATATGTTTTTAGAAAATTTTGGCAGCATCTTATTTGTTTATAAGACTACCCGTCGATTACAATCGACGTCAATAATCCACAACAATCCCCAATATCACTTCAATATTTTTTACAACATACATCCCAACCTTATTCGAAATTAATTATTTAGGTCCGAAAATATTTTACGTAATCATTTTATTTATTTATAGAATTTAGGACTCAGAACATTGTCATCACTGTCCACCGTTGACTCACCGAAGTTCATCGTCAACGGCGGCATAATTTATTGGCGCCCGATATAATACGGGTTCCCAAATAAATTATACAGATTAATATTAGTTTTCCCACCACGAAATTTTTTATTTCACGAATGATACTCATTTATTTCCATGCAGAAAATTAAATAAAAATCAATTTACAATAACCAATATGCTGCGTAAACAGGCCCAACAATAGGCCCAAATAATCAAATCCAACTACACACCACTAGCCTCACTGTTAGAGGCCCAACATCAACAGCCAGGCCCAAGTTTAACAGGCCCAACTGCAAACAGGTCAAGCCCAGCAAGGAAACCAGCCCAACAGAACATACAACATCGCACACACGCGGCCACGCGCCGCCAAACACACACACACAAACACTGGCACACACACACACACATGCAAATTGAACATACACAATACACACACTTATATATATATACCAATCAAGACAAAGCCATAATCGAACAAGAAGAAACAACCGGGAAAGTACCGGAAGAAGTACCGGAAACGGCGACGGGCGAGCAACGCCGGGAAGGAAAACGGAAGAGAGAGGAAGAAAGAAAAAGTGAGACTGAGAAATGAGAGATTAAGAGATTGAAAGAGAGAACAGAGAATAGAGAGTAGAGAGACTCAAAGAGGACAGTGAACAACCAGGGGGGGTTTGTTTCTTTTCTTTTTTATTTTATTTTTTAACACATGTTGCAACATAAAGCATAGCACGTGTCCCCGGTTAATAAGAAACTGACACGTAATATTTAAGATAGATACGGAGATTCTGGAGCTCAGTTTTGTCCTGAAACACGAATTTAACGGACAAAGTTACACGAGAAATAATCCCAGAAAATTATTAAAATAATCTTAAAATGTCATAAATATCCCGAAGTTTAAACAACATAAGTTTCGAAATTTTTAAAACACTTTTTAAGGTTTGCTTTGTACCCGCTTTTTAACAAATAACAAAACGACGCGCGGGTGAAACAATTCCCGAAAATTTTCAAAATAATTTTAAAATTCTTAGAATATTTTAAACTTCATAAAATATGAGTTTCGTAAATTTTGAAAATTTCCATAATTAAATATGCATTTTAAAACCAAACATACTCATAAAATCATTTAAAATAAATAATTAATAAAATATTGATTTCTCAATTTTATAAAGTTCTAAAAATAATTATCAAAATTATAAAATTATAAAACCAATTTTAAAGACAATCCAATTATCTATACAATTAAAACTGTAATAATATTACTTTTACAAGCGAAATAAAATCATACAACTCACCAATAAATCACACAATTCAATCCCACATATCCACTGATCATAAATAATTAAATAACAATCCTGCTGCCCAAACCAGTACACATCTTTATTTAATTATTCAAATCTTTATTACACTTTTAAATAATAAAAATAAAAATACACGAGTCGTTATATTGGGTCATAAATGATAAATATCTTTCGCTGGCATTTATTTATTGATTAAACAGGTTGATTTGGATTAAGGTTTCATAGTGACGACCAAATCCTCTGACCCCGGATTTGGGCGCGTTACAGGTTGGTATCAGAGCTAAGGGTATAGTAAACTAGAAACGAGAGTGTGTAGGAGTGTGTATAGTTATGTAAGGACGGTTGAGCTCATATCGAGTTCGTGTTGGACTATCCGATATGGTACCAACGATTAAGTTAAGATAAGGCGTATTCGGTTGAGTTGGTTGTGCTGAGCTGGATAGAACTCGTAGCAGCTGTAAACTTCTATTGTGGAATCTTCCGAAACTATGATTCGATGACGATGGAGATTATCGATATCCATGGAACGGGAAGAAGTGTTTAGAATTGGGTGATGAGTCAACAGAAGAGTTCAAATAGAAGATAAATATTAAGATCTTGGCAATACCTTCTCATTCTATAACTTCTTTTGTCATCTCTCAAAATGAGGTATTTGTTGAATGACATTATCCATAACACCCGTTTTCAATCACGTAATGTGCCAGAGGCTGTCATGAAACCTATTCCCAGGTTTTGATAGCTCTGCCAAGTTTTAATAATTGAACCTGTACTTCCTTTATATGGTGGGTAGTTTATTAGTGATGTGACACCACATGCTCATTTTGTGCCATAATTTTTATTTTTTGGATTTAATTTCCTCCAGAAATATTAACTTTGAAATATTTTCAGTTTTGATCCAAGGGTTGCATTATCAAGTCATTTATTAGAAACCCTTGAATATTCATTTGATTTTCGATTCCTTTTATATTATTTTATTCTGACTGAGAAGAACAACCTTAACTATAGGGGACACAAGTTATACCTGTATGTGTGATAGGAGTTGGATGGGATGCCATCACTTGTGTGTATTGTGACTACAAGAAGGATTATAACCTTTAGTAGTGTCTTAATTTGGGCACGCAACACCAAGTTCATTTGATCATATTGATCTCTCAGTTATTCTTTTATTTCAACAATACTTTTTCACAAATTCAGATTTTGGTCCTGTTATGACATGAAATTCTTTTCTCTTTGGAATTCATGATTATATTATCTCAAATAATCGAAGGTATGTCAATCGAGTTGGGCTGAGCTATCTTGGACAAGGAAAAGTAGGGCTATGTAACGGGATCACTAAGAGCAACAGGGATTGTAATGGGATTAATATATCACTGGCGTATAACGAAGTCAACCATTCTCTACTTATCTCTCTCTTTCTTTTTCTTTCTCTTTATCTTTTTCTCTATCCTTCTTTCTCTCGATCAATAAAAGTGATTCTAGTGAGAAATTGGTCAAATGATATGTGGACGAACCAATGGTGCGGAGTGAAGCTCCCGTGATAACTGTATGGTATAAGGAATTACAGTGCTATTGGAAATTTTGAGAAAAGTTACATATGCAAGATTGAAACGTTGGTAAGAAGACCCTTAGTGCTTTCTTCTGCTGATTCGGAGGACGGAATCCTTATAAGGGGGGTAGATTGTAATATCCCATATTTTTAGAATTGTTATAATTATTATTTGAATATATATATGCTTTTATGATTTAGAAGGAATAAAATGGTGGATATTTTATTCCTATTTGATGAGTTTGTGTTATTAAATAGTAATGTGCTAATTGTTAAGTGTTGTATCGATCATTGCTAATTTCTGAAAATATTTACTTGAATGTATTATTTTCAAAAGTTATTTGAAAGTCGATCTTATTGATGTCGGTTAATTGAGTTTGTTTTGCAATATCCGGGATATATCGTGTAATTATTTTTATCAATATAAAATATTGTGTGATTATTATGTGAATTTTGGTGAAATATCTGGTAATTGGAATTGACGTTTGGATGTTGATATGGGGTAAAATTTGAGTATTTTAATTTTTTTATGTCCATAATAAAGTATAGATAATTGTGATATTTTTCTGGTAATTTATAGGTTGTTATATAATTTAATAAAGAATTTATAGATATAATATATTATTTTCTGAGTAATTATAATTTATTTTATAAAATCGGGAATCGTCCAACTTTAACCATTTTTGTGTTTTTACAACCCGAAAGTCTTCAAAAAACTCCTTCCTAACCTAATTTGATTATTCTGAACATTTTCCATGTTTTGACTTTTTCGATTCGGAGTACGGTTTGACTCGTACAAGTCCCGGCGTAAAATTTTCGATACAATAGTCATTTTGATAGATTAATAAAACCCGTATTCTCAAGAGACGTGATATTTTGATTAAATTATTATATTATCTTCTCGTAGAGTGTTTTATAAGAAGCCCGGTTTCAATATTTATCCAAATCTTGTACCAAATTGAATCATTTTTATAGTTACTTAGCGGCTAAGTAATCTATTTTCGGATCCGAAATGATCCAACGAGTATTAATATTACACAAGTATAAATAGTTGAATTTCTATTTTATTTGTCAGAATTATTTAAAAAATCAGATAATTATTTATTTTTATTTTATTATGTTTCAGAACAATATAAAAAATCCTCTAAATTGTTCTTGGAGGTTTCAATTCATTCTTGATCTTAATCTTGCGATATCTGGAGATCCGTTGCTCCGTTTTTGACGGTCTAGTAGTCGAATCGAAACTCTCTTCAAGACCGTTATTTTGATACCAGAATCATCACCTAAGGTTGAGTAATTCTCACAAAATGATGTTCTTCATTTTGGTCGAATTTGTGTTCTTTGTTTCTAATGATTTTTTATTGTTATTGATGTCATAGTTAGCTTTAACATGATGATTTGAGTCAATTTGTGCTATTAAATTATGTGTTGTAGTTCGGGATTGATTAAGACGAGTTTATGGTTTCAACCATTTTTATTTTTCAATTTTCCGGATTATATATGTTGTGGGTACTGATTTTGATTAGCTGAATCGATTTTATATGTTATTATCTTCGTTTTGATATATAAATGTCAAGGTTTGGTTGAGTTTTAACTAGTTCTGTGATTTTGCCGGATTACTTGAGTTCTTCGCCGGATTTGATGGTGATTGTTAGATATATTTGATAATGTCATGTGTAATATGATTTGTGTTTAGTTTCAGATCTTACCTAATAGGACAAATCAGTACTTAACTGGAAATCAACACTTATATTGAAGACAGAACTTAAGATATCAAAACTTAAGTTATCAGAACTTAAGTTATCAGAAGATATTTATCAGGAGATAATATCAGGACTTAAGATGACTTTCAGATAAGGCAGGCGGCTGATTGAAAGGAAAGAATATCGAGACTAAGACAGAAAGAAATATGCATCAGGAAGGAATTCTATGAAGAATAGAATACTTGGAAGAAAAGATAACTAGTTGATATATTTTAGGAAGCAGAATTATATTCCATATCAATTATAATTTATCTTGTAACTGTGTAGTATATAAACACAGGCATAGGGTTTACACTATAAGTGTTATCATTATCAAAGTTATTATTCTTTGTAACCCTAGCAGCTCTCGTGATAATTTGTTCATCACTGAGAGAGGAGGGTTCCATATTGTAATAGAGTTTATTGTGTTGAATAAAATCTGTATTTTGTTACATAAGTTCTTATATTCGATTTGATTGTAGTAAACACTGTATTCAACCCCCTTCTACAGTGTGTGTGACCTAACAAGTGGTATCAGAGCCATCTGTTAACACACAAACAGTTTAAGATCCAAAAACAATCATGTCTGAAGAAGAAACTCCAACCAAGCCCACCAAAACTGAAGAACCTCCAAAAACCATAACCTATAGTCGATATGAGACTATAAGAGTTCCCATGTTGAAACCTTCTGAGTATTCCATATGGAAAGTGAAGATGACTATGTTTCTGGAAGCTACAGATCCAGAATATCTCGACAGGATTAATGAAGGACCACATATGCCAACCAAACTCTCTGTGGCAGTTGCAGGTCAGCCAACAAAGTCTGTGCCAAAGGAGAAAATTGATTACACTGCTGAAGATATCTCATCGATTGCGAAGGATGCAAAGGTAAGACACTTACTGCATAGTTCCATTAATAATGTATTGTCAAACAGGGTAATTCAATGCAAGACTGCAAAAGAGATATGGGATGCTTTGGAAACAAGGTGTCAGGGAACTGATTCAATCAAGAAGAACAGGAAGTCTATACTCACTCAAGAGTATGAGCACTTTGACTCAAAGCCTGATGAGTCATTAACTGATTTATATGACAGATTTGTCAAACTCTTGAATGATTTGTCACTAGTTGATAAAGAGTATGATATTGAAGATTCAAATCTTAAATTCCTGTTAGCTCTTCCTGAAAGATGGGATTTGAAGGCCACAATAATAAGAGACAACTATAATCTTGATGAAACAACTCCTGATAAAATTTATGGGATGCTCAAGACTCATGAACTTGAGATGGAACAAAGAAGTAAGAGGAATGGAAGAAAGTCAAGGACAGTTGCTTTCGTGGCTGAGGAGGAAAGTCCCAAAGTTGTTGCCTCAAAGAAAGGCAAGGGAAAGGCTCTCATCACAAAATCTGATACTGAGTCATCAAGTTCTGATAGTGATGATGACTCAGAAACTGAAAGTATACCTGAGATGGACCCTGATGAGGAGATGATGAAGCTGTGTGCTCTTATGGTGAAATGAATCACAAAGATTGCATACAGAAAATTCAGGAGAGGAAAGAAGTTTTCCAGGAAAGGTGCAAGTTCTGATAAGAAAGGTTTCAGAAAATTTGAAGGCAAAGGAGGAAAGTCTGACAGAGGAGATTACTCAAATGTTAAATGCTACAACTGTGGTGAGAAAGGCCACATATCTCCTGATTGCAGAAAAGGGAAGAGTGACAAAGGCAAGGCTCTTATCACAAAGAAGAAAAGCTGGTCAGATGCTTCAGATTCTGAGGATGAGGAAAACTATGCCTTAATGGCGAATGCTGATAGCAGTTCTGATACTGCTGACTTAAAGGTACCTCAAACTACTTATGCCTTTCATACTGATGATATTACTGAGTTGAGAAGATATCTTAAAACCATGTTCATTAGTTATAAAGATCAAACTTTAACATGTGAAAGATTAACTTCTGAAAATCTTGCTTATGAAAAGATGAATGATTATTTAGAAAAAGAGTTAGTCATGTTCCATCAAACTCAGAAAGATAGAGATGATGCCTTTTATGTTAGGGATGAAGTGCTAAAAATGAATGAATCTCTAAAAACTGAGTTAGAAAAGGAAAGAGAGATTATCAGGACTTGGACTAACTCTGGTAAAGCAACTCAGGATATTCTTAGTAATGGAAACTAGAAAGAGGGCTTAGGTTTTGGAGATGATAAGAACAGTAAGGGAACTATAGAAACTGAGCCTATAGTTGTTAAACAAAAACCAAAGGTAAATCCTGTTAAGTTTGTAACTGCAAAGTCTGATATTGAGAAATCAGAAGTTAAGGAGAAAGTAACTTCTGACAAACCTAAACAGGATAAGCCAACTAAAGTTAACATAGGCTTAATGGCAAAGAAGCAGCTTAAACATAAGCTGAAAGATGTTAAGAATGTAAACAAGGTAAATCCACCTAGCAAAAATAGGAATGGAAAGGAAGGTGTGAACAAAAGTAACAATTATAAGCCTGTTCCTAATGCTCCTAGAAAAACATGTCATAACTGTGGAAACTCTAACCATCTGGCTTCTTTTTGCAGGAAGAATAAGAACATAAACTCCTTACCTTCAAAATCAGGAGTTAATAGTCAGTCTATTAGATATAAGCCACAAAATCCTTGTTTTCATTGTGGTAGTTTATGGCATTCCATTTATACTTGTAAGGAATATCATAGTTTGTACTATGATTATTATAAAATAAAGCCTTCTGTAAAGAAAGTTAGCATTATTCCTTCTAGTGTAAGTTCTGACGCAAAGTCTGATATTGCTAATTCTGATAAGAAAAATGTTAACATAAACTCTGATGCTAAATCCGCTACAAATGTTAACAAACTTAAAAAGGCCAAAGGATCCAAGCAAGTCTGGGTCCTTAAAACTAATCATTAGTGGTCTTTTTGATTGCAGGGCAACAGGAAAAACATCCTAGTTCTGGACAGTGGATGTTCAGGACATATGACTTGAAATAAAGCCCTGCTATCAGACTTTATGGAGAAAGCTGGCCCAGGTGTTTCTTATGGAGATGGCAACATTGGAAAAACTCTAGGATATGGAAATATCAATCTTGGGATTGTCATAATTGAAAAAGTAGCTCTGGTCTCAGGACTTAAACACAATCTGTTGAGTGTGAGTCTAATCTGTGACAGAGGTTATCATGTGGATTTCTTTGAAGAACACTGTGAAGTTGTAAGTAAATCTACAGGAAAAGTTGTTCTGAAAGGATACAGGCATGGTAACATTTATGAAGTCAAGCTTTCAACAAGTACTGATGGTTCTGCAATCTGTCTGTTAAGTAGAGCATCAATTGAAGAAAGCTGGGAATGGCACAAGAAACTCTATCATTTAAATTTCAACAATATAAATGAACTAGTCAAGAAAGATCTTGTGAGAGGACTGCCAAAATTATTATTTGCTCCTGATGGCCTTTGTGATTCTTGTCAGAAGGCAAAACAAAGAAAATCTTCATTCAAGAGCAAGACTGAATCAACAATTCTTGAGCCTTATCACCTACTGCATGTTGTTCTATTTGGTCCAGTGAATGTCATGTCTATTGCAAATAAGAAATATGTTATGGTCATAGTGAGTTCACCAGATACACATGGGTGTATTTCTTGCACATAAAAAGTGAAAATGCATCTATCTTGATTGATCATGTCAAGCAACTGGATAAATTTGTCAAAGATTCTATGAAGATCATAAGAAGTAATAATGGCACTGAGCTCAAGAATTTGATCATGGAAGAGTTATGCAAAGACCATGGAATAAAGCAGGAATTTTCTGCTCCTGGAACTCCACAGCAAAATAGAGTTGTTGAAAGAAAGAATAGAACTCTTATTGAAGCTGCACAAACTATGCTTGATGAAGCAAAGTTGCCAACCTACTTTTGGGCTGAAGCTGTGCAGACTGCTTGTTTTACTCAGAATGCAACACTTATCAACAAGCATGGAAAAACACCATATGAGATGGTGAAGAAAAAGAAGCTAAATCTAAAGTATTTTCATGTATTTGGATGCAAGTGTTTTGTTCTAAAGACTCATCCTGAACAACTATCTAAATTTGATCTAAATGCTTATGAAGGAATTTTTATTGGATATCCACTTTCCACAAAAGCTTTCAGAGTCTACAATTTAAGAACAAGGGTTGTCATGGAATCTATCAATGTCTCTTTTGATGATAAGAAGATTACTGGACTTGAAGATTTCAATGATCATGATCAGCTGAGATTCGAAAATGAAGTTTTAAATTCTGATTTTGTAAATCCTGACAGTCTGAATCCTAATACTGCAAACTCTGAAGGATTAAACTCTGATGTCATTGAAACCGTGGTGACTATGCCTAAGGAAGATGCACCTGTACAGGGGGAGCATACTGAAGATCCAACCACATCTCAAGAAGCATCAGAATCTACAATAGGCTCTTCAAGTTCTGATTCGTCAAGTTCTGATGGGCCAAGTTCTGATAATTATGGAAACTCATGTTCTGATATTTCTGGAAACTCAAATTCTGAAGGATCCAACTCAGAGAGCATAATTTCAGGGGGGGCATTAGAAAATGTTGATGGAGACAGCATGGATCATGGGGGAGCATCCAGTTCTAGAAATAACCTTCCATCTGAAAGTAAGTGGACTAAAGAACATACACCTGACTTAATTATTGGAAATCCTGATGCAGGTGTCAGAACTAGAACAGCTACATCAAATGAATGTCTCTATCATTCCTTTCTTTCTCAGACTGAACCAAAGAAAGTCGAAGAAGTTCTTCAAGATTCTGATTGGATGCAAGCGATGCAGGAAGAGTTAAATGAATTTGAAAGAAATAAAGTCTGGACCCTAGTACCAAGACCAAAGAACAGGTCTGTTATTGGTATAAAGTGGGTGTTCAGAAACAAAACTGACAGTGATGGTATAATTAAAAGGAACAAAGCAAGGCTGGTTGCAAAAGGATACTCTCAACATGAGGGAATTGATTATGATGAAACATTTGCACCAGTTGCTAGATTGGAAGCCATAAGGATATTTTTGGCTTACGCTGCTCACAAGAAGTTTAAAGTCTTTCAAATGGATGTGAAAAGTGCTTTTCTTAATGGAGAATTGGAAGAGGAAGTATATGTTGAACAACCTCCAGGCTTTGTAGATTCCAAATTTCCCAATCATGTCTACAGGCTTGATAAAGCACTTTATGGCCTTAAGCAAGCTCCAAGAGTATGGTATGAGACTTTAGCTCAGTTTCTTCTGGAAAGTGGATTTAACAGAGGGACTATTGACAAAACACTGTTCTACCTCAACCATGGAAAGGACTTACTTTTTGTGCAAATATATGTTGATGATATCATTTTTGGTTCTATAAATGACAGACTTTGTAAGAAGTTTGCCAAGCTGATGCAGTCAAGATATCAAATGAGTATGATGGGAGAACTTAACTATTTTCTGGGCCTTCAAGTCAAGCAGAATGCAGAAGGAACTTTTATTTGTCAATTTAAGTACACCAGAAATTTGTTGAAGAAATTTAGAATGCAAGATTGTTCAAGTGCATCCACTCCTATGGCCACTACAACAAAGTTGGATAAGGATACTGGTAAATCAGTAGATATTACTGATTACAAAGGTATGATTGGTTCACTACTCTATCTAACTGCAAGTAAACCTGATATCATGTATGCTACCTGTCTTTGTGTAAGATTTCAAGCAGATCCAAGAGAACCTCACTTAACAGCTGTGAAAAGAATTTTCAAGTACCTTAAGGGTACAGCTGATCTGGGATTGTGGTATCCTAGAGAATCAGACTTTAAGCTAATAGGTTACTCAGATGCAGATTTTGCAGGATGCAAAATTGACAGGAAAAGCACAAGTGGAAGCTGCCAACTTCTTGGAGGCAGATTGGTTTCTTGGTTTAGCAAGAAATAGAAGTCAATTTACATATCAACTGCAGAAGTAGAATACATTGCTGCAGGAAGCTGTTGTGCACAGATTCTTTGGATGAAAAATCAGTTACTGGATTATGGGTTACAATTTTCTACTATTTACTGTGATAATCAAAGTGCTATTGTTATGACAGGTAATCCAGTTCAACACTCAATGGTAAAACACATCAGCATTAGGTACCACTTCATATGGGAACATGTGGATGAAGGTACAGTGGAATTGCATTTTGTTCCAACAGATCAACAACTAGCAGATATCTTCACAAAACCACTATGTGAAGCTACTTTTACAAGATTGGTAAATGAACTTGGAATGGTTTCAGGTTCTTTCTCTAAATCTGCTTAGTTTATATTCTGATACATCAGACTTTATGATCAGTATTTATATATAGTACTATCTTTGTATATTCTGTGCTTAAATTGAAATTTGCTTAAGTGCTGATTGTTGTCTGATGTGAATTTCTAAACTCTAATAGTGATATGAATGTTTCTGTGACTATTCAATCCAATGAGGATAACTGTGTTAGATGCTGACCTAGTAGTCTTTAATATACTAAAGATCCCATGTTTGAAGTAATTGTTTATGTGGAAATCTTTTAACACAAGCAAATTCTGATATTGAGCTTAGTTAAATTTACTTTGTCTATCTTATTACTAAGTCAAAAACTAGAATAATGCTTTTTATCTGTTAAGTTCTGATGTTAGTAAATCTGATGGATGTGCTAAGTGTTGATAAGCCTCACTTATCAAAAGAAAAAGAAAAGAAAAGAAATAAATATCAGGTACTCCTTTGAGATCTAGAGTAAAAATGTGGAAGGGAAGACCCAAGTGCATTGCTGGTATTAATTAATATGCATTAGAAAAGAAAAATAAAATTTTCTTGGTGACTTTTCACACTCTATGATTACTGGAGAAATACTCTGATAACAGCATAAATTCTGATAAGCAGTTGTGATTCACTTACACTGAGAAGCCACTGTAAAATGGAATTTCAAAAGATGCATAAAATGAGCACAAAACAGTTGAGGTGGACTCATGCATGAACTCATTCTAAAGTAGGCTTTAGAATAATGACAGATTTAGAGTAAAGTTCTTAGTTATGCCTTATTTCTAAGATGTACTGAAGTGAATCAGACTTTACTCTTTGTCTGATATTTAGCTTAATGCACACACTTACACTCCATATGAATGATGAAAATTACTGTGGTGATAAATGTTATTTTAGATGAACAGTTTATGTGTCAGATTGCATAAATTCTGAGGGCAAGTTCTGATGGAAGTTCTGATGATTAAGTTCTGATGTAACCATATCAGTATTTGTGTGAAGAATTACAGGAATACACATTCACTTTTCGAGTTAAGGAGCCATATTCTGATGACTTTTAAATCCTGATAATAATCAAGTTCTTATGCTGATGTGGCAGTATTTATTTACTTGGTTTATTTTTGGTCATTACTTGAACGATAATATTTTTACAGAATATTGGTTAATGTGAGATAAAACAGTCATAATCATTATGGGTTAGTGGTTACCGTGTATGTCTTGAAAAACTGCATGCGCACAGTAATTTTTATTATATCCCGTGCCCATTAACTCTGGCTTTAGATCTTTTACTGACTGTTATTATTACACATCAGTCTAGGGAGTCGAGGGGTTATTATTTTTACTTGTAATTTTTAACCAGTCCTCGCGTCCCTTAGTATTCCATTGCTTATTTAAATGACTGATCATTCATCAGTAAAACCACATCTGTTTATTTCTCTCAAACAATGGCACATTTTAGTTGGTATTACTCTTATGGCACAGAAACTGTGACTATCTTTCGAAATGGAATTCTGACTTCATATTCTATCAACAACATTCCATTTGTCATCTGGATTCAACTTCCAGAGAAATTTAAAAATGATCTGTTGTCTTTCCAAAGAGAAGCTCGTCTTCGTATTCTTAAACAGCAGGAGCAAATCATTCATCTTGCTGTTCTCTTTGTTGAAAGTAGGAAAAAGAATTAGTTGTCATCCATCCGTTTCTCTTCACCGTCAGCTTTTTCAGTCTTCTTAGACTAGGACTAAGGTTGTTGACAAATTTCATGAAATGAAATCATCTGATATATCAATGAAATTCTCTTTAATTGCAAGATTTGTTCTTAGTTTCTCAAATTTTGTGACTGTGCATGAATGTTTTGATTAAATTCTGTTGATTTGAGGAAACAACTGAGGAACAGGTTCCCATATCAGAACCTGTTGTTGTAGAAGCTGAGAAGGTTACTTCTTAGAAAGACACTGTAACTGGGAGTTCTAGGCCCCTCAAACGGCTTAGAAAGTTAAATTCTGATGATAAAGCTCCTATAGTGTCTCCACCTTAAAAGAAATTAAAGAAGCAGAGAGCTCACAGGGACATAGTTGAGTCAGATTCAGAAGATATAGTGGAAGCAGCTAAGGAAAGGGATCAGGAATCTCTGATCTCAACAGAACCAATTATTATTGAATTACTTCCTTCTGCACAACAAGAAACTGCTCAAGACAAAATTCCTAAACCTCCTATGTCACCTATAGTTGATCCAGTACATACTGAAGAACCAGGTACAAGTGCTGAAATTAGTATTCGTAACTTGATTGTGCCTGAGGTTTTGTACTTGGAAGCTCCACCAATTCAACTCACTCCACCAACAACATTAATTTTGGATGCTGATCAGAACCTGGCTGCAGATCAGAATTTAGAGGATGATGTTGAAGCCTCTATAGCCTCACATACTGCTATTTTATCAGAGGATGCTGATACTGCAGGATCTGCAAGTTCTGATGCTGCCAATGAAGAAACTACTGGTGAAGCTGCTGCTAATTTAGTTGCTGATGCAGCTGGTCCATCAGGACATGCACCTCAACAAACAGTTAATAAAGCTGATTTAGTCAAGAAGTTTGTTACAGGGGAAGCACCAGTACCTTGGAGTGAAACTCCTAGAGGAAAGGAGTGTACTAAGGAATGGAACACAATTAGTTTTGTTCCTTCTGAAAAGATTCTTGCTGAACATCTGGAAAAAGCTGATGAAAAGCTGATAAATGATGATTTCAAGGCACAATTGAGAGTTACTGCATTGAGTACTAGGCACCTTCAGGGTCAACACTCAACAACTCATGCCAAGGTGAACAAAATTCAAGAAACCTTGATCCAGCAAGATATGAATGTAAAACTTGAAAAGAATAGATTTTTCAAGCCAGCCTTTGACAAAATTGCCTACGTTGAGAAAACTCAGGAGAAGCAACAAACTCAAATTGAAGAAATTCTGAAGAATCAAGCTTGTCACCAAAATCAACTCAATGAGATCCAATCGTCAGTGGAATTGCTTGTCTCTCTTCTTTTACCTGCTGATGCCAAAAAGGGGGAGAAAGTGATTAAGTCCAAATGCAAATCTATTCAGACACTGAAGGGAAAGGATGATAAAAATGATGACCGGGGAAACTCTAACAAGGGTAGAGGTCAAGGTCAAGGCAAAGGATTTTCATCAAGTAAAGCTAGAATTACAAGTCAAGGAACAAGTTCTGATACTAGGAGAAGAATAAATTCTGATACTGGTAAAAGGATAAGTTCTGGTGAACATCTGGAACTTGATGAAGAAATTTCTAAGCAATTATTTCTTAAAGAAAATTCAGGAATGGACTTTGAGAGTCTAAAGGAAGAAGAAGCTAGACTCAAAGCAGAAGGTGTCAAGACAAAATCTAAAGCTTCTGTTGTTGAAAAGAAATTTCCAAAACCTACGGGTTTTGTGATAAAGGAAAGAACAAATTCTGAGGCAACCAAAGCCAAATTACAAGTGGAAATTGATCCAAGGTCCAAGGGCAAGGAAAAAGTTGATGAACCTGTAAAGGTTTATATGTCAGTCATGGATGAAGAAATGACTGATGATGAAGAAGATGCTAATCTTACTCTGATGCATAAGGAGATTTTTCAAACAACCTCTGACATGGCTCATGTTGTTCAGAGTCAAGATGTAGTAAGTTCTGATATGACAGAGAAGCAAGCAACCTCTGACATAGCTCAAGTTGGCTTGATATCAGAAGATAAGGAAAAGGAAACCTCTGACATTGCTCATGTTAAACCTTCAAAGATACTCCTATCAGTATTCACCAAAGCTAAACAGGCTCAACCTTTGAAGACTGCAACAAGTAGTTTTGAAGCAAGAGTTGTTACAGGAAAGGAATCAAGAGATAAATCTGGATTGGGTAGTTTTGATGAAAGAAGAGTACATAACACTACCAATGATCCAACTTCCTTAAGTGAACCAGGTGTTGGAGCAACTCCTGAAAAATTGAATCGACTTGAATCTGTAAAAATGGTTTACCATACCTTTTTGAAAGAAAATATCTTGTTATATTTTATGACAGATGGAAGGGTATACCATATTAGGCAGAATGCTATACCACTGAAGTATTTTGAGGAACTGGAACATGTTCTATTCCTACTTCAAGTGAAAGACAGATTAACAGATAGTGCTGCAGGTTATTTAAAGTCTCAAATATAAAGACAGAAGAAGCTTTATTCTATAAAGTCTGACAGCACATACTGTCCCAAGTACAGAGATCACAAAGGTGATATTATCGAAATGAAGCCTAACTCTGCTAAGATTATAACTACTTTTCTGGGTTATAAGGCTGTGAAATTCAATCTAGAGTCTGACAAAGCATATCTGATCAGACTAGATCAGGAGATAAGAAAAGCTAAGATAAATGATCTCAGAGCAGCCACTTTTCAAACTGGTGAAGATATAGCTGAATTGATAAATGCTAAAAGGAGGATGGTCAATGAACTTGAATATGCTGAGAGATGTTTGTTGAAGAACTATCCGAGAACAACTCCTGATATCAAAGAGATCAGAAATTGAAGCCAAGTCAAAGATCTATAACTGCTTAAATTCTGAAGTATGTACAGACTGAAGCTGTTATCAGACCTTAAGATGGTAAAGCTGAAAGGACTGTAAGTTGTAGTTATCTAGTCAAATTCTCATGCATTTCTACTTAATGTTTTTGATATCATCAAATATTTGTTGAACTTGTATATTATGCTAATTTACAAGTTGGGGGAGATTGTTAGATATATTTGATAATGTCATGTGTAATATGATTTGTGTTAGTTTTCAGATCTTACCTAACAGGACAAATCAATACTTAACTGGAAATCAACACTTATACTGAAGACAGAACTTAAGATATCAGAACTTAAGTTATCAGAACTTAAGTTATCAGAACTTAAGTTATCAGAAGATATTTATCAGGAGATAATATCAGGACTTAAGATGACTTTCAGAGAAGGCAGGCGGCTGATTGAAAGGAAAGAAGATCGAGACTAAGACAGAAAGAAATATGCATGAAGAAGGAATTCTACGAAGAATAGAATACTTGGAAGAAAAGATAACTAGTTGATATATTTTAGGAAGTAGAATTATATTCCATATCAATTAGAATTTATCTTGTAAATGTGTAGTATATAAACACAGGCATAGGGTTTACACTATAAGTGTTATCATTATCGAAGTTATTATTCTTTGTAACTCTAGCAGCTCTCGTGATAATTTATTCATCACTGAGAGAGGACAGTTCCATATTGTAACAAAGTTTATTGTGTTGAATAAAATCTGTTTTTTGTTACTTGAGTTCTTATATTCGATTTGATTGTAGTAAACACTGTATTCAATACCCTTCTACAGTGTGCGTGTGACCTAACAGTGATTTTGGCCGGATTTTGAGTTATGGGGTTGATATGAGATGATTATTGTGTTATTGCTGTTGTAGGGTTGATTTCGGATTGAAACCCCGTTAATTGGAGTTTATTTAGAACCCAATCGGGGCTGTTTTTCTTTGGTCGGAGATGACCGGATTCTTTCAGAGAGTTCTTGAAGAACTTCGGTCATCTTCCTCCAATTTTATCCTTTTGATTCGAAAACCCCCAACCCATTTTGTTAGAAAGTGTTTCTAGATTTTCTATTTTAACAAAATATTCAAAAATATCTCTTTTAAATTCAAAATCAAGTTAGTTAATTATTTTAAATAATTAAATAAATTATTTAATTCCAAAAATTAGTTTCTTCTAATATTCTCGGAAATCCAAATTTGATTTAACTATTTATAATTTGTTTGATTAATTTATTTATTCATTTAATAGATCGATTAATTCATTTAATCGATTAATTTCATTTAATAAATAGCTAAATAAAATTTAATTATTTATAATTAAACCAATAAATTCCTAAAAATTATTTTGAACTTTTAAAAATATATTTGAGTATTTAAAAATTAATTAATAATATTATTGATTGATTTATTTTTATTTTATTCATAATAAATAGACCGTTCATCCGTTTAATACGAAACGAACGCGTCTAGACTCAGAAAAATATCCCGCTTTCATTAAAATAATTTCGAGACCCAAATCATTTTATTTCGAAAGGTTGCTTATTTTACAAGTCAGTTCTGAGTCGCGTATTTATTGAAAAGTCGTATTTCGGCTCGATTTCTGTTTTAAACGTACCGAGTAGAATGTTTTGACGAACCAAGTCATATGTGATATGAAATATGTGATACGTGAATTATGTGTTTATGTGCTATGTGAATTATGTGTGTATGTGAGTCAAAATTCTTATATTTGACTGTTATAATTATGTGCGGGCTATCGTATGGGTAGACGATAGGATTTTGGCACGCAGTTCATCTAGTAATTATCGTTTAGACGATTAAAGTTGTATTTTTTAATTATAGATATGAGTCTTTTAAGACGATCAGGACCAGATGAAATGGATGGAGACTAGAGTTGAATAGCATGGAATATTGGGTTTATAGCACTGCATGAGCAACAGGCCAAAGGATTAGTAGAATAAAGACGGAGATATTTTGAGACAAAATGTCAGGATAGATGCGTCTTTGCGAGTGTGACTAATTACTAAAAACCAAAGGCAAATATCCCTATCATCACTTATTGTTCATGTGATATTTATTTCGAATCCCATTATGCAACTATTGCTTTCCCTATTCTCAGTTCAGAATAGATAAATGTTTTACGTATTGCTGAATTAAATGCTTGTTATGCAAGTGCTTCTCTGCTATTCTATGTTCAGAATAGTTAAATATTTTTACTTATCAAATTACTGGATTTATAAAAGTTTTATACCTTGAGAAAAATGATTTGGTTGCGAGTATTCCTGCCCAAGTGAATGGGGGAATAAAATTATTTCGGGTGTCGATTATTATGACCCCTTTTTAATAAAAAAAGGTTTAAGATTGGATGGTTATTGGTTACAGGGTAGGGGATCGAGACATCGGTCCAGCTGTAATATCTTGCAAGGCAAATATATGCCTTTTCTAGAGCCCTATAGGTACCGTATGGCTGCGGGATACGGGTAGTACCTATATTTACGGTATGGCTGCGGGATACCGGTGCTGTTTCGTGGCTTATCATCAGGAACAGCATGAAATATAATTGGTTCCAATCTAAACTGTTGTTTCTAAATTGTTTTGATAATCATAGAATAAATTATGTATCAACTGTTTCTGTTTTGGATTAAAGGTGAAATGTTGTTTTGATTCAATTTCTGATTTATGCGGATACTTAGTTTGTTGTTAAATATCAAAGATGGTATTAGTATAGATGATTGATGTTGACTTCAGTATGGCATGTTGTGAGCATCAAAGTTCGTATTTGATATGACAACAAAATGAGTATTAATATTAAGAGCTCGATTTTGAATAAAGTTTATGATTTAATCCATAATCATTGCTTCTTGTTATTGTGTTTTATGATATTTCCGTAAACACAGTTTTACGACTTTTATTCTCGTCAAGATTCAAAGTATTGCTGAAGCATTTCGCTCGAAAATATCAAAAAGAGTTTTGAATACAGTGAGAAACAATTATCCGATTCTTTAATAAAATTTCTATTTCAGCAATTATGATTTCAAATGTTCTGCCCTATGGAGATGTCAGTTTTATATCAAAACGACCCTATAATTTCTATATTGATCTTGCTGGGCATTTCTTTCGCTCATACTTGCCTGTTTTTAAATTTAACCTCCAGTGAGGATTAACTTGCGTTGTTTAGCCGCGTAATTCAAGGAAGCAAAGAAGAAGCTTTTGGAAGGTTGTTGGTCCAGGGTTTGCGAACTAATGTAAGTTCTATTGTGTAAAGTTATTTATATTATATTATATTATAGTTGTGTATTGTATAATTGGGCCTAGTATACTTCTTTTCAAAGTTATACTAGCGGGTTTAGTATTGAGTTGGAAATTGTTGAAAAGATTTTTAAAAGAAAGTGAAAAATTTATTTGTGGAATTTAGATTTCTTGTTTCTAGAACAGTAACCTTAAAAGATCTTGGATTAGTTTGGGGTCATAAATGATAAATATCTTCCGCCGGCAATTATTTATTGATTAAACTTGTTGATTTGGATTGAGGTTTTATAGTGACGACCAAATCCTCTGACCCCGGATTTGGGGGTGTTACACTATGGACCCTCCTTTCTTCCTTCCTTTCTCCATCCTCTCATCTTGCTCTATTTCAAGCTCATAGGTTTTCAGGATGCCATACAGTCTCTCCAAGGTGAACTCCTTGTAATCCTGTGAATTTATCAATGAGACTGTCATTGGCTTCCACTCCTTTGGAAGAGATCTAAGGAACTTGAGGTTAGAGTCTTTTGTTTGATAGACTCTTCCATGATACTTCAGAGCATTTAGTAGCTTTTGAAATCTACTAAATATATCAGTGAGAGACTCACTTTCTTCATATTAGAAATGCTCATATTGCTGAATCAGTAGTTGCATCTTGTTCTCCCTTACTTGCTCAGTACCATCACAAATAATCTGGATTGTGTCCCAAACCTCTTTGGTTGTTTTATAGTTAATGATGTTATCAAACATATAACCATCAACTCCATTGAACAATATATTCATGGCCTTCTTATCCTTCCTGACTTGCTCAATATCAGGGTCTGGCCATTCATGCCTAGGTTTTGGAACAGATGGCTCATTGCCAGTTGCAACTCTCATTGGTACATGAGGACCTCTCTCTATGCAGTCAACATAGGCCTCATCTTGGGAAATAAGATGTAGGTGCATCTTTACCTTCCAATGGTGATAATTATCTTTGTCCAGAAATGGAATTTTAACTCCAACATCCATTTTGTTCATCTTGTTGTTTGTTGTGATCTTTACACTCGTTGTACTTCAAGAGCTTGCTCTGTTACCAATTGTTATTCCCTAACAATACAACAATAATTACAGAAGGGGGGTTGAATATAATTCTGGCTACTTTTTCAAATTTAAAGAACTTGATAAATATACCAGTGTTTGATTAGCAATGGTGCGGAATAAAAGAGTGATAGAAATCAAAACACTAAGTAATAAAAACACAAGCTTTTAAAACTTTCTAGTGGATTTAAAAGTATCCACCATATATATATATATATATATTAATTGAGAACCTTGTGAAGCTTTGAATAGCTCACAACTGCTTTACAAGTTTGAACAAACAAAACTACGGAGAAATGCTTACAAAATATAGCTTGATATGTTTATCTGAAAATAAGCTTGCTTAGTTGATTGTTCTACTTTTTATACTTGGTTTATATATCACCAAGTTATATGACAATAAGACAAGATAATAAAACAAAATTTATCTAGTCTAAAACATGCTACTTCATTACTCTTTCCAATATCTTTGACTGTCTTCAGAATTGCATGGAAATGGTAATGCTTCTTTGTTCTCAAAATCCTGCTTAACAGGCTGCCACATTCCTTTTTCAAACACCCAACGCATGTTACTGTGTTGTCACTGTCAATAGCTATTTGAATTTGATCATCCGTCGGGACTATGTTTGTCATTCTTCGGGAGCTATGTTGATCATTCGTCGGGAGTCTATCTTCCACTTGACTCTATTTCACTTATACAGAATTACAAGACATCTCATATTTACAATTAGTCAACCTATTATGTATATCAAACTGGTATTCAACATGAATTAAAGAACCCTACACAACCTACTTGACTAAAATATAATGTTTGCGTAAATGTGCTACAGAACTTATTTGTTACATAAGCTACTCACTCCATGGATGTTAATCTGTCATCCGTCGGGACTGTAAAGTTCATCCGTCGGGACTATATTAGATCATCTGTCGAGTGCTACAAAATTCACGAAGTTAAATCTACTAAGGTGTTTTGTTTAACTTATCATAAAGTTCACACCATATTCCTAACAGGTACTTTGAAGTTGAGGGTGCTCTATGTTAGGTCACACAACACTGTAGAAGGGGGTTGAATACAGTGTTTAAACAATCAAATCGATTTAAACACAAGTATGTAACAAAGATCAAGTATATTCAATAAACTCTATTACAATATAAACTGTCGTTCTCTCTCAGTGATGAAAAAATATCATTAAGAGCTGCTAGGTTACAATGAATAATGTTTCTCGATAATGATAACATATTTAGTGTAAACCCTAAGTCTGTGTTTATATAGTACATAATTACAAGATATCTTCTAATTGATATGGAATATAATTATGTCTCCTAAAATATATCAATCAGATATCTTCTACAAGTCTTCTAGTCCTCTAACTCTTCATGCATATCTTATTTTGTCTTAGTTCAGATCTTCTCCTGTAAATCAACCGCATTCCTTATCTGAAAGTCTTCCCGCACTTAAGTACTGATATGTATCTTCTGACACCTTAAGTTCTGATATTAAGCTCTAACTTCAGTAAGTTCTGATTTTAGTAAGTCCTGATATGTCCTGTTGTTAAGTTCTGAAAACTAAACATAAATCATATTAGACATGACATCTCAAATATATTTAACAATCTCCCCCAACTTGTAAATTATGAAAAATATACAAGTTAATAGATTTGATGATGTCAAAAACATTTTAAGTACAAATGCAATGAGAGTTTAATAAGACAATTAACCACAACTTACAGTCCTTGTAGCTTTTACCAATCTCACCGAGTCAATCTGAATCCAAAGTGATTCTTGACAAAGCTTGATATCAGCTTTTCTTCTTTATTCCTCAGGACTTAAGCTATTGTAGTTTTGACTTGCTTCGGTTCTTCATCTGACTTCCAATCTGGTAGATTACAGTCCTAAGTACTGAGATATGGTTTCTTTCTAAACCATCATCAAGTCTGATCACCCTTGGATGAGAAGAATCTTCAATGTAGCACAAACATTTCTCTTTCAGTATCACTTCAAGCTTAGCAGAATCCTTCTTCATTGGAATTTCACTTCCATCATCTTCAACTATGTTAGGAATGAATTCTGTAACCCTTGAACCAGAAATTCTTTCTTTATCTCTTATGGTCTTCATAATGAAATTTGACCATCTCCTGGTAATCTCAGACTTTATCTCTAAAAGATAATGAAAGAATTGAAGTTCTTTTAGGGATTTGTTCAGCACATCTGATTCTGACATTTGATATGTCCTTCCATCTTCAAGAAATAGAATCAGATTTTCTTTGACATTATGCTTGTCATAAGCATCCAGTACCACTTGAACAGAGATAACCTTATCAAGGTGTCTCCGTGTAACATCTTCAAGAGGTTTGTCAGTCAATAAGAATGGATCTCTTATAAGCACTTCAACTCCTGTCTTGATCTTAGCTTCATCAGAACCTAGTCCAGCTCTATCTCTTGCTTCTCTGGCTTTCAATCCAACAGTCATGAAATCAGATAACAATTGGCTTTTCTTTGGATCTGATGGTTTGACATTCTTCCATAGGAGTTTCTTTTTATCAGCAACTTTCATCTTGTCTAAATCAACTTGAGCACTATCATATGTTGATTTCTTGATGACTTGATCAGAATTTGCTATTTCTTCTGTAGCTTGCTATTTCTCACTCTAAATAACTTGAGCTTGTAAGAGGTTGTCTTGGATTCTTCGGTTATCTTCCTTCTTTTCAGAGTTTGAACATCTTCATCTTCAACAGCAGTATCATCATAAATTTGAACCATTTTGCACACAGGTTTCATTAGGATTTGAGGAATCTTCATCTCCTGTGGCTTTATTGGTTCATCAACTTTTCCTTTCCCTTTATCTTTGAGATCAATCTGTGATCTTATCTTGGGCTTTGAAGCCTCAGAATTTGACTTTTCCTTGATCACAATGCCTTTTGCCTTAGGCCTTGGAGGTTTCTTAGCATCGGAAGCTTTAGACTTTAGATTTGTCTTCCCAGCTTTAAATCTAGCTTCTTCCTCCTTGAGTCTCTCTAAATCCATTCCAGGATTATGTTTGGGAAATAATCTTCTAGAAATTTCTTCATCAAGTGTCTGAATCTTGGGATCCTTGTAGTAGACAATAGTCTCCTTTCCCTTGAGCTTTAGAGTTTGCAAAAAATTTTGAGAGTCTTTACTTCCTCCTTGAACCAGAACATCAGAACTTGATATCAGATTTTGATTATCAGCACTTGCAATGAGATTTTGAGTTTGAGCAACTTCAGAACTTGTCTTCTTTTGAGTAGAAGATTTGCTTGCATCAGAAATTAGTTTCCTAGAAGAAACCTTGCTGCTTTGCCCTTGACCTTGACCCTTGCTAGGGTTTCCCTGGTCATCTTCATTATTATCCCTTTTCTTCAGTATCTGACTGGTTGAGCATTTGGACTTAACTACCTTCTCCCCCTTTTGACATCATCAGGTAGTAGAAGAGAGAGAAGAAGTTCTACTGAAGATTGAATTTCATCCAGTTGAGCTTTTTGAGAAGCTTGATTCTGCAGGACCTCAGTAATTTGGGCATGTCGCTGTTCTTGAACCTTCTCAATGGCTTCAACTTTCTCAAAAATAGGGCTGATAAACCTCTTTTGTTCAAGCTTGGTCCCCATATCCAGTTTTTCAGCTTTTTCCAGAAGTTTGTCAACCTTTTCATGAGTTGTAGAGTGTTGACCTTGAAGAGACTTAACACTTAGAGCTGTGACTTTGAGTTGTGTCTTGAAATTAGAATTTGTCATCAGCTCATCAGCTTTAGCAATATGCTCTGTCAGAACTTTAGAGCTTGGAATGAAATCAGATTCATTCCACTTCTTGGTCCACTCAACACCTCTGTGAGTTTCTTCCCAAGGAACAGGAACATGCTTTTCAACAAATTTCTCAATGAGTGCCTCATTTCCAAGAATAGGAGCTGGAGTATCTACTAAAACACTGTCTCCAGAACTTGAAGAAGACTCATTATCCTCTGATAACACAAGAGTATGTGAGGCTATAGGAGATTCTGGAACAACTTCATCTAAATTTTGATCTCTAGGTTCCTGATCCAGAATAGGTGTAGATGGTATCTCAGCCTGTATGATTGGAGAATTAACTATAGATGGTTGAGTTGCTGATGGAGCTTCCCAATAAAGGACAGTTGGAATGTGCAGTCTATGGATGTCAATTTCAGGACCTAATCCTGAATCTTCAACTGTAACATTGTCATGAAGAGGAGAGACATGAGGTGTGATCACTGTATCCTGAACAGTGTCTTCAGCCTGAGTTGGAGGCGGCAAAGATTCAATCACAATTGGCTTTGAGATTAGAGATTCATGATCCCCTTCATCAGCATCTTCAGTATCCTCAGATGGAGGCTTAGCCATATGCCTTCATGCCCTCATTTTCTTTAATCTTCTTGATAGTGAAGGAGTTGCTTGAGCATCAGAACTTGAAGTTCTTTTTCTCTTCAAAATATCAGAATTTTCAGTTTCAGTTTCATTCTGAGAAGTTTCCTTTTTAGCTTCCATTGTCACAGGTTCTGATGCATGAACCTGGACTTGCTCCTCCTCTTCATCAGATTCATCCCTAAGAATCTTCCTTCTTCTCCTTGGTGGAGACTTAGGAACAGACTTTGCTCTTTTAGGCCTAGAGGATGAAGTTCTGATGGTAGGTACTGATGGTTGTTGTGAGGATTAAGCTGGTTGGAAGTATCATCTGATGGTTGGTTGTAGTTGAGGTTGAGAAGTTTGAGCTATTTGTGTAGTAGTGGTAGGTGATGATGGAGGTTGAGTTGGTTGTACATCAGAATATATAGTACTGTATTTGTGAGGATCAGAGTTTACTAAGACTTGTTTGACAGATATGGGAATTTGGAGGGGTCTTAGTACAGTCTTCTTATTATCAGTAGATAATAAATCAGTGAAGGACCTTTTAGCAAGTTTAAAGGGTTCAATCAACTCACTAGCTAGTTGGGGTGCATCAGAGCAACAGAAACTGTATATAAGCTGACAAAATCTAGCAAAATAAACTGTGTTTCTATCTTTTGTCATCCTATCACCTATGAATCCTAAAATAACACTTTTATAATCAAAATGTGTTTGATTTAAGAGAGCATACCTGATTTGCTGACTTAGGATTGGGATTGCATCAAAATTTGAGCACTTGTTTGCAAAAGCCTTGGTGATGCAGTCGAAGAAAAAACTCCACTCCCTCCTGATGTGGGGTCTCTTCAATTGCCTTGGATGAAGTGAAGTTCTGATGAAGCTTCATCCTTAGAGAGAATAGCCATGTAGTTGTTGGGAACAAACTTGGCTCCATTGAAAATGATGTCCTTTGGTGCCATTTTTGTGAGAAATAAGTGAGAAAGTTTGTGTTTTCAAAGTGTTTGATAAAATGCCTGTCAAAAAGAGAGCTTTAGAGAATATTAGAAAGAGAGAGAGAATAATAGAGATAAGAAAAGAATTAGAAAGTAGGTAAAAGATTGTAAAATCTTTTAACTCCCATATATTTACTCTCTCCACTCAACAGCTCTCTTTGGAAGTAAAACATACACTTTACACCTGTCAGCCAGTAAATAGTTAAAGCAGTAGTTAGTGGGCACGAGAAATATGTAGTAATTATTGTGCACATGCAGTTTTTCAAGGGAAACATGTTTCCCACTAACCAAATGATTATGACTATTTTTATCTCACTTAAATATATTCTGATAAAATATGACCGTTACAGTATTTACCATAAATAAGTCAAGTAAATAAATAATTCCATGTAAGCATCAGAGTTTCCATCAGGATTTGTATTAGAACTTGACTATTATCAGAATTTAATGGTCATCAGAATATGGCTTCTGTACTCAAAAAGTGAATGTTTGTTTTTCTGATTCTTCATACAAATACTGACTTGTTTCTCCAGAGTTTAATCATCAGAACTTGTCCTCAGAATTTATGCAAATGACACTTAACTGTTTGTCTAAAACAACTTAATCACCACAGTTATTTTCATCATTCATATGGAGTGAGAGTGTGTGCATTAGCAAAATATCATATAAAGATTAAAGTCTGACAAACTTCAGTACATCTTAGAAATAAGGCAGAACTAAGAAAAGTGCTTAAAATCTGTCATTAATTATGAAGTCTACTATAGAATAAATTTATGCAAGAGTCCACCTCAACTGTTTGTGCTCATTTTATGCATCTTTTGAAATTCCTTTTACAGTGGCTTGTCAGTGTAATTGAGTCACAAGTACTATCAGAATTTATGCTATTATCAGAGTATTTCTACAGTAACCAGAGAATGTGAAAAGTCACCAAGAAAAATTTATTTGCTTTTCTAATGCATATAACCTAATACCAGCAATGCACTTGGGTCTTCCCTTCCACATACTTACTCTAGATCTCAAAGGAGTACCTAACTTCAAATTTCTTTTCTTTTCTTCAGATAAGTGAGGTTTATCAAGCATGTGGTTCATCCTTAAGATTTACTGACATCAGAATTTGACAGATAAGAAGCAAGAATCTAGTTTGTGACTTAGCAATAAGATACACAAAGTAAATTTGACTAAGCTCAACATCAGAATTTGGTTGTATTAATGAATTTCCACATAAATAACTAATTCAATCATGGGATTTCTAGTATGTTAAAGACTATTAGATCATCATTTAGCACATTAATCCTCATTGGATTGAATAGTCACAGAACATTCAAAACACTATCAAAGTATATAGAATCACATCAGATAACAATCAGTATTTAATATATTACAATTTAAGCACAGATTACATAGAGATAAGACAATCTGTAAACACTGATCATAAAGTCTGATGCATGAGAACAAAAACTAAGCAGATTTTGAGAAAGAACCTGAAACCATTCCAAGTTCATTTACCAGTCTTGTAAAAGTAGCTTCACATAGTGGTTTTGTGAAGATATCTGCTAGTTGTTGATCTGTTGGAACAAAATGCAATTCCATTGTACCTTCCATCACATGTTCCCATATGAAATGGTACTTAATGCTGATTTGCTTTGTCATTGAGTGTTGAACTGGATTTCCTGTCATAGAAATAATGCTTTGATTATCACAGTAAATGGGTATTTTAGAAAATTCTAACCCATAGTCCAGTAATTGATTCTTCATCCAAAGAATCTGTGCACAACAACTTCCTACAGTAATATATTTTGCTTCTGCAGTTGATGTGGAAAATGATTTATGTTTCTTGCTAAACCAAGAAACCAATCTGCCTCCAAGAAATTGGCAGCTTCCACTAGTGCTTTTCCTGTCTATTTTGCATCCTGCAAAATCTGCATCTGAGTAACCTATTAGCTTAAAATCTGATTCTCTAGGATACCACAATCCTAGATCAGCTGTACCCTTGAGGTACTTGAAAATTCTTTTCACAGCTATTAGATGAGGTTCTCTTGGATCAGCCTGAAATCTTGCATAAAGACAGGTAGCATACATGATATCAGGTCTACTTGCAGTTAAATAGAGTAAAGAGCCAATCATATCTGTAGTTAGTAATATCTACTGATGCTCCCGTATCTTTATCTAACTTGGTTGCAGTAGCCATGAAAGTGGATGCAGTTGAACAGTCTTGCATTCCAAATTTCTTTAGTAAATTTCTGGTGTACTTGGATTGATTTAAGAAAGTACCTTCTTCATTTTGCTTGACTTGAAGTCCCAGAAAATAGCTAAGTTCTCCTACCATACTCATTTGATATCTTGATTGCATTAGTTTTGCAAACCTTTCACAAAGTTTGGCATTTGTAGAACCAAATATGATATCATCAACATATATTTGTACCAAAAGTAAGTCTTTTCCATGGTTGAGGTAGAACAATGTTTTATCAATTGTGCCTCTGTTAAATCCACTTTCCTGAAGGAATTGAGCTAAAGTCTCATACCATGCTCTTGGAGCTTGCTTAAGGCCATAAAGTGCTTTGTCTAATCTGTAGACATGATTTGGAAATTTTGGATCTAAAAATCCTGGAGGTTGTTCAACATATACCTCTTCTTCCAATTCTCCATTAAAAAAATCACTTTTCACATCCATTAGAAAGACTTTAAACTTCTTTTGAGCAGCATAAGCCAAACAGATTCTTATGGCTTCCAATCTAGCAACTGGTGCAAATGTTTCATCATAATCAATACCCTCCAGTTGAGAGTAGCCTTTGGCAACCAGCCTTGCTTTGTTTCTTGTAATTATGCCATCACTGTCAGTTTTGTTTTTGAACACCCATTTTGTGCCAACAATTGATCTGTTCTTTGGTCTGGTACTAGGGTCCATACTTTATTTCTTTCAAATTCATTTAACTCTTCCAGCATTGCTTGCACCCAATCAGCATCTTGAAGAGCTTCTTCTACTTTCTTTGGTTCAGTCTGAGACGGAAAGGAATGATAGAGACATTCATTTGATGTTGCAGTTCTAGTTCTGACACCTGCTTCAGGATCTCAAATTATTAAGTCAGGTGTATGTTATTTGGTCCACTTCCTTGCAGATGAAAGTTAATTTCTAGAACTGGATCCTCCCCCATGATCCATGATGTCTCCATCAGCATTTTCTGATTCCCCCTGTAGTTATGCTCTTTGAGACTTCAGAATTTGAGTTGGATTCTTCAGGATTTGAAGAATCAGAGTTTCCAAAATTATCAGAATTTGGCTCATCAGAACTTGATGAATAAGAACTTGAAGAGCCAGTGATAGGTTCTGATGCTTCTTGAGAGTCTTGAGTTGTGGCAGGATCTTCAGTTTGCTCCCCCTGAATAGGTGCATTTTCCCTTGGAGTAGTTACCACAGTTTCAATGACATAAGTATTTAACCCGTCAAAACATACAGGATCAGAACTTAATTCTTCATTTTCAAATCTCAGCTGATCATGATCATTGAAATCTTCAAGTCCATTAATCTTCTTATCATCAAAAGATACATTGATAGATTCCATGACAACCCTTCTTCTTAAATTATAGACTCTGAAGGCTTTTGTGGAAAGTGGATATCCAACAAAAATTCCTTTATCAACTTTTAGATCAAATTTTGACAGCTGTTCAGGATAAGTCCTAAGAACAAAACACTTACATCCAAATACATGAAAGTATTTCAGATTTGGCTTCTTTTTCTTCACCATCTCATATGGTATTTTTCCATGCTTTTTTATGAGTGTAGCATTCTGTGTAAAACAAGCAGTCTGCACAACTTCAGCCCAAAAGTAGGTTGGCAGCTTTGCTTCATCAAGCATAGTTTGTTCAGCTTTAATGAGAGTCAGGTTCTTTCTTTCTACAACTTTATTTTTCTGTGGAGTTCCAGGTGCAGAAAATTCCTGTTTAATTCCATTCTCTTTGCAGAACTCTTCCATGATTGAATTATTGAACTTAGTGCCATTATCACTTCTTATTATTTTAAAAGAATCTTTGACCAATTTATCCAGCTGTCTGATATGATCAGTTAGAGTAGATGCAGTTTCATTCTTCTTATGCAAGAAATACACCCAAGTGTATCTTATGAACTCATCCACTATAACCATAGCATATTTCTTCTTTGCGATTGACATGACATTGACTGGACCAAATAGATCAACATGCAGTAGGTGATAAGGATAAAGAATTGAGGATTCAGTTTTGCTCTTGAATGAAGATTTTCTTTGTTTTGCCTTTTGACATGAATCACAAAGGCCATCAGGAGCAAATACTGATTTTGGTAGTCCTCTCACAAGATCTTTCTTTACTAGCTCATTTATGTTGTTGAAATTTAAATGAGAGAGTCTCTTATGACAATTCCAGCTTTCTTCAATTGATGCTCTACTCAACAGACAGATTGCAGAACCATTAGAATTTTTTGAAAGTCTGGCTTCATATATGTTACCATGCCTGTAATCTTTCAGAACCACTTTGCATGTAGAATTACGTACAACTTCATAGTGTTCTTCAAATAAATCCACATGATAACCTCTGTCATAGATTTGACTCACACTTAGCAGATTATATTTAAGTCCTGAGACAAGAGCTACTGTTTCAATGATAACATTACCAAGATTGATATTGCCATATCCTAGAGTTTTTCCCATGTTCCCAACTCCATAAGAAACTCCTGGGCCAACTTTCTCCACAAAGTCTGATACCAGGGCTTTATTTCCAGTCATATGTCCTGAACATCCACTGTCCAATACTAGGATGTTTTTCCTGTTGCCCTGCAATCACAAAGACCACTATTGGTTAGCTTTAAGGACCCATACTTGCTTGGATCCTTTGGCCTTTTTAAGTTTGTTAGCATTTGCAGCGGATTTAATTTCAGAGTTTATGCTAACATGCTGTTTATCAGAATTTATATCATACTTTGCATCAGACTTTACACTAGAAAGAATAATACTAAATTTCTTCAATGAAGGTTTTATTTGATAATAATTATACCGACTCGTGTATTTTTGTATTATTTAAATGCGTAATTATGGAATTATTAAATAAATAAAATATGTGTATAGCTTCTGTCTGCTCGGTGTTGTTTTATTATTATATATGTGTGAATTATGATATACCAGGTTGTTCGTGAAATTAATTATTGAGTTGTACTGAATCATTTTCACTTTTAAAAGTGAATTTAGTGCAAATTTACTTGCATAAATATTTAGAATGTCTCTAAAATTGTTTTTATTGTTTCATAATTACAATAATTATTTTTGGGACTTTATAAAACTTAGAAATCAATATATCATCAATTATTTAGCCCTATATGATTTTATGATTACATTTATTCGTAAAATCCTTACTTAATTCCAGAATTCTTTAAAAATTATGAAACTTATATTTATATAAGTTTGGAATATTCTGAGAATTTTAAAATTATTTTAGAAATTTTTGGGATTAATTTCACCCGCACGTTGATTCGCTTAATTGTTAAAAGCGGGTATCAATCGTGTTTCAAAAATTGTTTTAAAATTATGAAAATTTCATTTTATTTACTTTAGGATATTTCTAATATTTTAGTATTAATTTGGTAATTTTTGGTTTATTTTAAACACGCGATTGTTCGTTAAGTAACGTGATAAGCGATGTAAAAATGGGGTTTCAGTTATAAAAGGATACGTGTCCCTTATTCTGGACGCGTGGCAGATTAATACAATTCGTTCTTTTCATTCTTTTATTTCTTCCTTCCCTTCCTTCTACGGCAGCCATATCAATATCGCTGCTTCTTAATCTCTCTGTTTCGATTTTCTCTTGTTCTCTCCCTCCGTTCTCTTCTTTCTTCCCTCTGTATTCTTCTTCCACGCTTTCCTGAGTTGCTGCCGCCACTTTCCGGTCACTGCCATGATTTCATCTCCTTTCCGGTGATTGCCGTTCTGATCAATGTCACATATATGTATATATAAATAATTATATATGTGTATATTATTGTGTGTGTATCTGGGTTGTTTATGTGCGGGGTTTGTGTGTGCAGCGCGCATGTACCGCGCGTGTGTGCTGTTGTGTTGTGTTGTATTTGCTGTGTAATTTAAGTTCTGTTAATCCTGTGATTCTGATTCCATGTAATTGTTTCTACATATAAAGTATTGAATAAGATCCGTGAAATGAATATTCGCGTGGAAAATTAAATTCGTAATAGGTGAAAATTACGTTGGAAACCCGAAATTAATCGGGTACCCGTAAATTTTGCCGCCGTCGGCGATGAGCCTCGGCGAGCCGACGGTGCACGATGATGATGTATATCTGAGTTCTAGTATTTTAAAATAAATAAATATGAAATATGAATAATAAATAATAATTGTAATTAAGTTGGAATTTGGAAATTTATGGAATTTTGATTAATATGATTGGGGTTGAATCGGAGGTTGGGAATTGTATTCGGATTATGGTTGTGATTGGTTGTTGTTGAATTGACGTCGGTTGTATTCGACGGGTAGTCCGATAAACAAAGGAGACGCTGCTCGATTTCCGGGAAATTGACCTGCGAAAATACGGGAATGTATTTAATGATTATCGAGACGTCGAGTGGCTATATAAATATATATATATTTTATACGAAATTTGATTGTATGATGTGATAAAATATTTTGGTTAAAACCAATAACCCTAGTTTCGTAAAGTGACGAATATATGTATTTTCTGGAAACGAACCGATTTTCGAGAATGTGAACCCTAATTGTTACGTGTGGTATTATAATATGTATAAGTACGAGTCGGAATTGTTATCGTTTGGGTAGGATTGGTATTGAGGATATGTCAAGCATACCTGGTCGTCTAACATAGGGTATCTCGACTCTGTAGGTTCTAGTCGAAGGACTCAAGACTTGATATCGAATTAAAGATAACCTAGTGATCAGTCGACAAGCGCAGCGAGGTTCCAAGAGAAGGAACTGAGCATTGAAGTCGGATCCAGAATAGCCTAATAGATAGACCATAAAGCCAAGCGTCCAATTCTGTTCAAGGTCAATCAGAAATAGTTGTAAGCTCTGCAAGGCAAGTACCCCTGAACTAATCTTTTACAGTTCAGTATATATGAATAGTTGTGGATTTCAATTACGTACTGGAACAGAACGTTTTAAGTTACATATTCCCCGTATCTAATTATATTTTATTAACGGATGTTTTGGGGAAAAAGTAACTTCTGAAAATGTCTATCTCTAGATTGTGATTAAATATCAAAAAGGATTTTTAGAATGTGTGTTGTAATTGTTTAAAAAGAGATAGGTGTAGTTGATTTTGAAAACTGGATAAAAATGAATCAGATATTGGATGGTCAGTGGCGTAAGAGGCCCGTTATTAGGTAACGACCCAGCAAGTGGTTGCGTAAGAGGCTAAGTCGAATACGCGCATTGGTAGGCTGTTTAGTCCAGCATAACAGAGACCTAGCTAGTCTCTGAGTTCTGGAACAAAAATTATGGTGGGATAGACTGATCAACTATCCCTAGAATTAATCCACTTCTATATCTAATTTTGGTTTAATGGTTCCCATACCGGAACGAATAGTTTTATGGTCCCCGTAATGGGACAGATGATTTTGTGGTTCCAGTAACGGAACAAATGATTTTGGGTCCCCGTAACGGAACGAATGGTTTTATGGTTCCTGTAATGGAATGGAAAGTTCGAAAATGAAAATAGCATGCTAAAATTGAACTCTGGTATCTATGCACAACACACGACTATTGATTTTATTTTACAGAACATGCTAGTTTGATATCCAGTTTATACATGTTGTACTTGTTTTCTAACGAACTATGAATTTTGTTCCCATAACTTTTTTATTATAAATTGTTTTACTTGTGATTCATATAGTGGTACTGCTGAGCAATTGATTGCTCACCCTTGCAAAATGTTTTATATATGTATTGCAGATGCCTGGGAGATTCTTCCGTGTTAGTCAGGGCAGAGTTTCAGTTCCTTTCATGCTAGGCTCCTCTGAGGTAGTTGTGTTGGACCAAAGATGGTCTGTTGAGTTGCTGCACTAGGTTAGTTTTGTCAGTATGGGTTATGATAAGTTAGTCGGGTAATGATTGTAACCTAAATCATACTTAAACCTGGAAAAGGTCTTGGTAAAGGGGTCGTAGTTTTGTATAATTGATGATTTGAATTATATTATGTTCATTATTATTGTTGGTGGTGACGTCAACTTCTGACCCCGGGGTTGAGGCCGTCACAATAATCATAGTACAAACTATGATATTCCTTACAAGTATAAATGGAATACCATAAACTACCATAATGAAAATAAGAATTTTGTGGTTTAAACCTAACAGGCTGACTCTTAACTCCTTATTTAGGAGGTAAAGAGTTTATATCTTTATTTTTCCCGGAAAATAAAGCAAGATGGTTAGAGTTTCCACAGTTATAACATATCTTTCTATGAGCATTAGGAACAAGCATATAATTATTGCTTTTATTCACACATTCCTTTCCATTCCTATTTTTCCTAGCTTCCATTACCTTGTTCACATTTCTAATCTCTTTCAGCTTATGCTTAAGCTGCTTCTTTGTCATTAAGCCTATGTTTACTTCAGCTGGTTTATCCTGTTTTAATTTGTCAGAAGTTGACTTTTCTTTGACTTCTGTCCTAGACTCTTTCATCTTTTCAGAATCAGACTTTACAGTTTTTACTACAAACTTAACAAGATTTACCTTTGGCTTAGCAGTCTGTTTAACAACAGTTGGCTCAATTTTCACAGTTCCTTTCTCACTTTTATCATCTCCATACCCTAAGCCCACTTTCCAGTTTCCACTACTTAAAATATCCTGAGTTGTTCTGGCAGAGTTAGTCCAAGTTCTGATGATCTCTCTTTCCTTTTCTAAATCAGTTTTTAGAGATTCATTCAATTTTAGTACTTCATCTCTAACATACAAAGCCTCATCTCTTTCTTTCTTAGTTTGATGAAGAAAAACTAACTCCTTTTCTAAATAGTCATTTCTATTTTTAAAAGCAAGGATTTCAGATGTTAATCTTTCACATGTTAAAGTCTGATCTCTATAACTAATGAACATGGTTTTAAGATATAATCTCAACTTAGTAATTTCATGTGTATGAAAAGCATAAGTTGTTTGAGGTACCTTCAATTCAGCAGTTTCAGTACTGCTATTAGCATTTGCCATCAAGGCATAGTTCACCTCATCTTTAGAATTTGAAGTGTTTGTCCAGCTTTTCTTCTTTGTGACAAGTGCCTTGCCTTTGTCACTTTTTCCTTTCTCGCAGTCAGGAGATATGTGGCCTCTTTCACCACAATTGTAGCATTTGACATTTGAGTTGTCTCCTTTGTCAGACTTTACTCCTTTGCCTTCAGACTTTCTAAATCCTTTCTTATCAGAACTTCCACCTTTCCTGGAAAACTTATTGCCCTTTCTGAATTTCCTGTATGCTATCTTTGTGATACCCTTCACCATAAGAGCACACGGTTGCATCATCTCTGCATCAACATCCATTTCAGGTAAACTTTCAGTTTCTGAATCATCATCATCAGAATAAGATGACTCTGAATCAAACTTTATGATGAGAGTCTTTCCTTTGCCCCTCTCTGAGGCAACCACTTTAGGAGATTCCTCCTTAGCTTTAAGTGCAATTGTCCTTGACTTTCTTCCATGTCTCTTTCTCCTTTGATCCATCTCAAGTTCATAAGTCTTGAGCATACCATAAATTTCATCAAGAGTAGTTTCAGTAAGGTCATAGTTGTCTCTTATGGTAGTAGACTTCAAATCCCAATTTTCAGGAAGAGCTAAAAGGAATTTTAGATTTGAATCTTCAAGATCATATTCCTTGTCCACCAGTGACAGATCATTCAAGAGTTTGACAAACCTGTCATATAAGTCAGTTAATGACTCATCAACTTTTGAGTCAAAGTGCTCATACTCTTGAGTGAGTATAGTCCTCCTATTCTTTTTGATTGCATCAGTTCCCTGGCATCTTATCTCCAAAGCATCCCATATCTTCTTTGCAGCCTTGCATCCAATTACCCTATTTGACATGACATTATCAATGGCACTATACAGAAAATGCCTTACCCTTGCATCCTTGGCAATATATGAGATGTCTTCAGCTGTGTAATCACCTTTCTCCTTTGGTATGGACATTGCTGGTTGATCAACAACTGCAAAAAAGAGCTTGGTAGGCTTATATGGTCCTTCATTAATTCTGTTAAGGTATTCTGGATCTATAGCTTCCAGAAACATAGCCATCTTCACTTTCCATATGGGATACTCAGAAGGTCTCAGTATAGGAACCCTAATAGTCTCATATCGACTATGGGTTTGAGTGTTTTGAGTTTCTTGAGTTTTGGTGGGCTTAGTTGGGGTTTGTGTTTCCTCAGACATGATTGTTTGGATCTTTACTATATGGGTGTTAATAGAAAAGCTCTGATACCACTTGTTAGGTCACACAACACTGTAGAAGGGGGTTGAATACAGTGTTTATACCATCAAATTGATTTAAACACAAGTATGTAACAAATATCAAGTATATTCAATAAACTCTGTTACAATATGAACTGTTGTTCTCTCTCAGTGATGAACAAATATCACTAAGAGCTTCTAGGTTACAATGAATAATGTTCCTCGATAATGATAACACATCTAATGTAAACCCTAAGTCTGTGTTTATATAGTTTACAGTTACAAGATATCTTCTAATTGATATGGAATATAATTCTGTCTCCTAAAATATATCAATCAGATATCTTCTACAAGTCTTCTAGTCCTCTAACTCTTCATGCATATCTTCTTTTGTCTTAGTTCAGATCTTCTCCTGTAAATCAGCCACATTCCTTATCTGAAAGTCTTCCCGCACTTAAGTACTGATATGTATCTTCTAACACCTTAAGTTCTGATATTAAGTTCTAACTTCAGTAATTTCTGATTTCAGTAAGTCCTGATATGTCCTGTTGTTAAGTTCTAAAAACTAAACACAAATCATTTTAGACATGACATCTCAAATATATCTAACACTCTAGGGTCCGCCCAAAAATCTATAATTATAAATATTTTTCATTTTGTTAGATCCCGTTCGTAGTTATCGTTATTTGTACATACGCGATAATTTATTAATCATCCATATAACTCACTTAAATCTTATTATCCCATTAAGTACAAGGACTTGTCTTATTCTCTTTCTTTTTGAAATCCCTTATATCCATTTATGCCTTTTACATTTCGACCATTGGCTTCGCTCGCAATTCTTAAGGGTTTCTATTCGCGCGGTCTCAGCTCCGATATTTTTATAAAATTGAAAAATCCATATTTTCACTTGAAATTTTTTAGAAGTTAATAAACTCTATTTATTACTCTCTTTAAAAATTTCATGATTTTTAAATATTCTTAAGTGGATCACTTCTAATTCCAAAGTTCGTAATTCGTAGCAGTTTTTATCGCGTAAATCACTTTTACTAAAACGGTTATAACTTTTGATCCGTAAATCAAAATTAAGCGATTCAAGCTCCTAAAAGATCCTCATAACATTTATATCATAATAAAGTTGTACTTTTCAAGAAACTACAGTTTATAATTTCTGTAACTCTGCAGAAAACTTATGTTTACAATTTATTCATTTATTAACGTTACGACTACGATCCGAGTTTCGTTTACGCTCTAAATCATTATTTAACCATCAACAATCACCATACTATCATATCAAACCTAACTCCTCTCAAGAACGTCATGTTCTTGAGGCAACAAACATCAATCTTAATACTATCTAACTAAATATCAAGAAAATAACAAAAGAACTATCAAAATTAGGTTTATAGCTAAGATCTTAAAGTTTCTTGAAACTTAAACCTTAAACAAATTTTGTTCAAGGATTTATACCTTTCTTGAAAGCTTGGGATATGTTCTTCTTGATGGTGGAGTCTTGGGGATGCTTAGTTATGCTTAAGAAACCTAGATCATGCCATAAAAATTAAGAAACCAAGAAGAGTTACTATTCCTCACTATTCATCGTCCATTTCTTGAATTTATTACACCAATAAAAACTTCATGAAATGCTCTCAAAAATTTATCTTACCTTAGTTTACGATGTAGGAATCTTGGGATTTAATTGTAGAATTTTTCCATGGCTATAAGTTGAATTTTTGAAATTGATTTCTTGTTTCTTTTTTATATAGCCGAATGGAGAATTTTAGAGAGAGAAGAGAGAGTTTTTGTTGGCTAATAGGATGCTTCTTGTGAAATATTTGTTATGTAATCTTGTATATATCTCCTAGTGCACTAAAATCTATCAAAATCTTGCTAGGTTACCTATTTTCCAAGTTATAAACTAGCTTAAGTACCTTGGTTACTATTTCACTACTATTCACTAGTTAGGTCATCATGTTCTATTAGCTAGGCTACTATTCTTGCTAGGTTAGCTTACTATTTGGTTATTAACCATGGTTAGTTGCTTACCCTAGTTAGCTTGTATGGTTAGCTTTGCTTGATACGTTTATTTATTCGATTACGTGTTCGCTCGTCCGCTTATTGATTTTTGTAATAAATCTTCGTAAACGGTTCGTGGGGTAAATCCTTTCTTATACGTCCTTTACGTTTTAAAGTCTCTTACTTGGGTTTGAATTTGTAGGATTTTAGATTTGTAACTATATTGTGATTCTCGTAATCCTTGACGGTTCGTAGATACGGTTGTTTTTCAAATTTCCTTTTCTTCGAAAACTAATAGCATTTATATACACTTATTTGGTACGTATAATCATGTTATCGACTCGGAAACTAAATTTCTCATCCATGACTAAAGTTTTCCCTGATTGTCAGGGTTACTATTCATCAAGCATTTTACAAAATCTCAAAATTTCGAATTATTACACTTTTTTTCTTGACTACTTCACTAGAGAATCAGACAAGTCCACAGGTGCATCAGGATTTGTCTGGAAATCAGGATTTGGAGTAGATGCACTCTATGTTTCCTCAACAATTTCTTCCTTAATCTTGAGCAGATTTTGAGCATAGTAGGCTTTGTCCATCTTCCTTTTCCTTGGGCTTGTACCAGTTTCATCAGTATTTCTAGAACTTTGAATAACATCATTAGTTGTGCCCTCATCAGTGGGTAGAACAACTGGTCTTTGAGAAGAATTAGATTTTAAGCTTGGAAATCTTGAAGATAAGGTAGCATTGTCCTCATCATCATATGATTTTAATCCTCCAAGCACAAGCTTCCTCCTGATAGATTCTGGAGGTTTAGAAGATTGAGGAACTTGTGTTACATCAGCTTTTATCTAGGCTACATCAGTATTTGTAGCAGCTGATTTCCTACCCTCCCGGGGTTTCTCAACTGGAGCCTCAACCATGGCAGCCAACTTAAGTTTTTTTCTTTTTACAACAGGCATCTTTTGAGAGGCACCTGAGGTGGTTTGTGTTTGTGTTTAGGTTTTTATGCTGGGGTGAGCTGCAGGGGGGTTCCCAATGGAGATTTCCTGTGGCTTAGCACTATATTTGTTGGGCAGACCATAAGTCACAGGGAGCCTTGCAATGAGCAAGTTCCTAGCAACCACTAGAAACCTTAAAGGAACTAAATCCTCTTTTTTTTCATCTTGTGAAATGAGATCAGAGAAGGCCCTTTTTGTAAGCTTAAATATTGACACAATTTGAATAAGGGGATAGGGGTATCAGGGAAACATATATTAAAAATCAACTAACAGAATCTAGCATAATACACAGTCTTTCTTTTAGCAGTTAATCTATCCCCTATAAAAGATAAAACTACTCTACCAAATTCATGATTTGCACCATGAATTAGAGAGTACCCTATTTTTATGTCATGATAGGCAGAGCATCAAAGTTGGAAGATTTTTTGTTGAAAGCATTTATGATGCAATCAAAAAAGAAATTCCATTCCTTCCTGAGCGCATTTCTTATCAATTGAACAAGGTTCTTCAAGTCCTTGTCATAGCCTATCTCATTGAAAAATCTCCTCATTTCAGCATTTCCCACAAAAGCAGAGTAGAAGTCATGACCAGGCAACTGTAATGCATCCCTTACAGTCTGAGGAGTTACAATCCTTGTTTTGTTGTCAAACTCAAGCACCAGATTTGGAGTTCCATTAACACCTCCATCATCATAAACACCAGTCTTCCAGATAGCTAGTACCTGGTCATCTGAGATTGTGGGTGGAGCTGTAAGAGCAAACCCAATCTCACTGGATCTCAAAAAGTCCTGAAAAATATGAAAATCAATATTGAAACTGTTGTTATCCAGTTTGGCCGAGTAATTGTTAGTAACAAGCTTGGCACCACTATAAGTAAAAGACTTAGAAGTAGCTGGTGAAGTCATAGTGAATTTGCAAGAAAAAGATTCGAGAAGAAATTAAGGTTTCAGAGTTTAAGGGTGAGAGAGAGAGAGAGTGAACTAGCAGAGAAGAAGATAATAGAGATTAGATAAAGTGTTAATTTGAAATCAAAAAAAATTGATTTTGTTTAACAAATCACTCCACTAACTCATAAACGTTGCAGTTTAGTGGGACACGTGGCAGCCTGCTATTAACTGTAAAAAAATCATGTAAACGTGTAATAAAGGTAGTTACTACGCACATAGTTTCCCAAAATAATGTTTTGTGTATACTCAAACATTTTTACATATTCTCACGCCATCAGTAAACAACTTTAATCATGCATAATTACCCATTTGCATATTATTTCACCACTGTAAGTAAAATACTGAGTAAAACAATATTTGAATAAATTCAAAAAATATCATCAAAATATAATGATCAATCAGAGTTTGACCAATTTCAGTATTTAATCAACCACTATCATGATTTATCGGTCAACACATGTTTAACCAATCTCAGAGCTTATTCAGATAATCAGAGTTTAACATGCAACTACTGGCTGAGATTAATAGAAGCTAATTACATGTTTTCATGGCATCTGAGTTTAACACTATGATCAGTATTTACCTAGTACTGATACATAATAAAAAGACACCGCACTCTAATTATCAATAGTTATTTCAAATTATCAGAGTTTGAGAAATGTCTTGATATCATTCCCAATTAATTCACCAATCTTGTAAAGGTAGCTTCAGAGAGAGGCTTGGTGAATATATCTTCTAATTATTGATCTGTTAGAACAAAGATCAATTCCATTATACCTTCCATCACATGCTCCTTCATGAAATGGTACCTAATACTAATGTGTTTAGTCATTGAATATTATACTGGATTTCATATTATTGCAATAGCACTTTGATTATCATAATATATAGGAATTACAGAATACTCTAACCCATAATCTAGTAACTATTTCTTCATCTATAGGATTTGAGCACGACAGCTTCCTGCAGCATTATATTCAGCTTTTGCAGTTGATGTGGAAATTGACTTTTGTTTCTTGCTAAACCAAGAAACCAACCTTCCACCAAGAAATTGGAAGCTTCCAAAAGTGCTTTTCCTGTCTATTTTACATCTGAAAAAATCGGAATCTGAATATCCAATTAGCTTAAAGTCTGAATCTCTAGGATACCATAATCCAAGATTTATGGTGCTTTTGAGAAATTTAAAAATTCTTTTCACAGCTAATAGATGTGGTTCCCTTGGATCGGCTTGGAACCTTGCATAGAAACAGGTAACATACATGATATCAGGTCTACAAGCAGTCAAATATAGGAGTGAGCCAATCATACCTTTGTAGTTAGTTATATCTACTAATGAACCAGTATTTAAATCTAACTTGGTTGCAATGGCCATTTGAGTTATTGCAATTGAACTATCTTGCATTCCAAATCTTTTGAGCAAATTCCTAGTGTATTTGGATTGATTTATGAAGATCCCTTCATCATTCTGTTTTACTTGTAAACCCAGAAAGTAACTCAATTCTCCCATCATACTCATTTAATATCTTGACTGCATTAGCTTTGAAAACCTCTCACAGAGTTTATCATTAGTAGAACAAAAAATGATATCATCAACATATATCTATACTAACAAGTCTTTACCATGGTATTTATAAAATAAAGTTTTGTCAATTGCACCTCTTGTGAAACCATTTTCTAATAAAAATAGAGAAAGTGTTTCATACCAGGCCCTTGGAGCTTGTTTTACTCCATACAGTGCTTTATCCAGTTTATAGACATGATCGAGATATTTTGGATCAATGAATCCTGGAGGCTGTTAAACATAAACTTCCTCTTGAAGTTCACCATTCAGAAATTCACTCTTCACATCCATATGGAACACTTTAAACTTCACGTGAAAAGCATAATCTAGGAAAATTCTTATTGCCCCAATCCTTGTAACTAGAGCAAAAGTCTCATCATAATCAATGCCTTATTGCTGTGAATAACCCTTTGTAACCAGTCTTGCTTTATTTCTTGTAATGATGCCCTCACTATCAGTTTTGTTTCTAAACACCCACTTTGTACCAACAACTTATCCGTTCTTTGGTCTTGACACAAAAGTCCAGACTTTGTTCCTTTCAAATTCATTAAGCTCCTCTTGCATTGCTGTAACCCAGTAAACATCTTAAAGAGCTTCTTCCACTTTTTTTGGTTTAGTTTGAGATAGGAAAGAATGGTAGAGACATTTATTTTGAGTGGCTTTTCTATTTTTTACACTATTGTCAGGATTTCCAATGGTTAAGTCAGGTGTGTGTGACTTAGACCATTTTCTTGCAGATGGGAGGTGACTCCTTGAAGCAAAACCTCCCCCTTGATCCATGAATTCTCTAGTATCTCTTTAATTTGTACCACTATCATTTCCTGATGCTCCCCCTGGATCAATATTTCCAGTGCTATCAGTATATGAGGAGTCAGAGTTTGATGAATTATTTACTGATGTTCCTCGTGTTGAATCACTTATAGAAGACTCTTGATGTGAATCATGTTCCTCCCCCTCAACATGTGCTTCATTATTTTTAGAATTTACACTGATATGTGGATCATCAGAGTTTAGAGTGATATCAGGATTACTGTATTAGGATTTGTCAGTATATCATGATTTAACTTTTCAACATATGGTACTTTATTTTGAAATCTCAGCTCATCATGGTCATCTGCATCTTCTAGACTTGTGATTTTCTTGTCATCAAAAGAAACATGTATAGATTCCATGACTTTTTTAGTCCTCATAGTAGATAACCAACAATGGATAACCAACAAAAATGTCTTCATCAGCTTTTAGATCAAATTTAGTAAGTTGTTCTGGATGAGTTTTGATAACAAAACACTTGCATCCACAAATATGAAAGTACTTCAAATTTGGCTTCTTTCCCTTCACCATCTCAAATGGTGTTTTTCCATGCTTGTTGATTAATGATGTATTTTGTGTGAAGCAATCAGTTTGCACAACCTCAACCCAGAAGTAGGTAGGCAATCTTGCTTCTTCTAGCATGGTTCTTGCAGCTTCTATGAGAGTTCTATTCTTTCTTTCAACAACTCCATTTTGTTGTAGAGTTCCAGGAGAAGATAATTCTTATTTTATCCCCTTGTATTTGAAGAACTCTTCCATAGTAATGTTCTTGAATTCAGTTCCATTATCACTTCTAATGATCTTCACTTTGTATGTTGATCCTTTTTCCAGTTCTCTCACATGATCAAGAAGAATGGATAGAGATTCATCCTTGGTGTGCAGAAAATACACCCATGTGCATCTTGTATATTCATCAAAAATTACAAGTGCATACATCTTCTTGGAAATTGACATTACATTGACTGGACCAAAGAGATCAATATGAAGTAGATGATATGTTTCAAGAATAGAGGATTCAGTTTTACTCTTGAAAGATGTTTTCCTTTATTTGGCTTTCTGGCATGAGTCACATAAGCCATCAAGAGTAAATACTGCATATTGGGCAATCCTCTTACAAGATCTTTATTCACAAGTTCATCGATGTTGTTGAAATTGAGATGAGAAAGTCTTTTATGCCATTTCTAGCTGTCTTCCACAGATGTTCTACTAAGTGGACAAACTTCTGATCCATCAGTATTTTTGGAGACACTGGCTTCATATAAGTTACCATGTATTACACCAGTCATTGCAATCTTGCCATCAGACTTACTAACAATTTCACAATGTTCCTCATAGAAATCCACATGGTAAGCTCTATCACAGATCTGATTCATACTGATCAAATTATGCTTGAGTCCTGCAACCAGAGCAACATCTTCAATGATGACATTCCCAAGTTTGATTTCTCCATATCCCAAGATTTTTCTTAAGTTTCCATGTGACGCCCTCCAAACCCGGGTCAGAAGTTTGGGGTTCACAACACACATACAATATATAACCCTGTTTGTGAAAGTAATAATATGCAATGACCCTACTTACCATAATCCATGGATCGCAACAGGTTAAAGTATGAAAACAAGCCACAACCTCAACTTTTATTACAATGTACCAAATCCTAACTAGTTTAACTTATAGATGATAATGAAATTATTCTTACAATATTGCATAACTCAACTACAATATAAAGCTCCTGCTAGCTCAATCCAACTCAACCTAGAATCCTAGCTAGCAAGAGTGAGCTAACTAGCTCAGAAAGTCATAGTAACAATAACTGAGGTTAAACAATGATCCTTTAAGATGATTCAAAGGAATCAATTTTCTTGTTAAACAATTATTAGAATTGGATATTCATTTTAAATTTTAAAACCAAGGTTAGGCTGTTGTTCAGTCATGCACTAACCCCGAGCAAGGCACATAGCTCTGCTCTATAAACTGGATCCAAGGCACATATTGGCCTAATTCGACCACGAATTTGGTCTGACCACGAATCTGGTCCACATAAAGAAAACTATCGAATTCTAAAATAATTCAATATGATAAACATTGTAATTAAATAAAACAGAAACATGATTAACATTGATAAAACTTTTATCTCATAGTATAAAGCAATTAATGAGTGTCACCAGGGTTTATCAAGATATATATATATATATATATATATATAGGGTTGAGTTCTATGGAGTCCACCTTTTTATCGGAGTCCTCGGAGTCCATCTACGTTCTGCAAATAAAATATATTGTAAAACGTGTTATTTTGCAAAACATGTTACACAAATAGCATAACTTCAACAAAATCATGCAAATCTCATATATTTACGGTACAATATGTATGTTCTGCAATATGTTCTGCAACATGAACATTTATGTTCTGCAAACTAAACATGTTTTGTAGAATATATATTTTTGCAATGTTCTGCTTGTAAAATGTATGCAATCTACAAGATTTTTGATAGAATAGTGATGTTTGTCAAAAAATAATATGTTTTGCAATATTTTAAGCTATATTTTACTTGCAGAACATATATGGACTCCGAGGACTCCAATTAAAGGTGGACTCCATAGAACTTTACTCTATATATATATATATATATGAAGAACGGCTTCAAGCCTGTTGAAGAATCAGGTATCTGATGAACAATGGTTCAATGATAATACAAGGTATAGATCTTTGATGTCATAGGGTATTATAAGGTATATAAGTTTCTGTATGCTCAAGTAATTTTGTTTCAATATTTAGTTTATAGTGTATATGTATTTTTGGAGTGGTATCGTATTTGTATGGTTTTAATCTCTGGGAAATCAACAATCGATGATTTGCAAGGAATAAAGCTTACATCTCAAAGTTCAATTATGTGATTAGGGTTCAAGGTTAAATGATTCAAGCACTTATAATATAAAACATGACTATTTTGAATACTAGCAACATGTTACGAGAAAGTTCAGAAATATTAGCAATATATCTCGAGGAAGGTTCATAAGTACTTGCCTTATAACAGATGATTTCTAATTGTACTTGTACTCGTCTAACATTTCTACTCGACAAACATTTGTCTTCTTTTTCTATGCCTCTCCTCTTCTCACTGATCACTTGCTTTCTTTCCTACGCCTCGGTTGTATTTATTGATCACATGATTTCCTTTTCTGTGCCTCATTTACTCTATAGGTATTATAAGTATTTATCAATACTCAATCTCATATTATTCTAATCATCACATTGACATCATAAGCTTTTATCTACCATTCGTTTCACCCAAATCCGGACATTAATCAGATAGCACATAGCATGCAAGGTATTTGATAAAAATAATTTTTCATAGAAGGTTCGGGGTTAAAATGATTTTTCTGGTATTTCTCGAATTTTTGAACATTTTTGGGAATTAAAACGGGTACCAGAATCACTTTATAATTAAATAACAAGGTTCAAATACCCGAAACTGGATTTAAAATCACTTAATAATAATTATCGATCCTTGAACGTAATTTAGAAAAATATTTTAAAGCTCGAATCTATTTTTTTGGGATTTTTAAAGCAAACGAAATAATTAAATCTAATTAAACAATCAATTAATATTAATTAATTACTAATTAAATCAATTAATCAATTATTATTTAAATTAATTTATTAGTTAAATAATTAATTCTTAACTAAAATTAATTAATAACTTAATTCAAATTTATTTTTGAATTAATAAATAATTAAAATGAATTTTGGAATTAAAAATAAATTTTTAGAAATTATTAATAGAATTTTTGAATTTACTTTTAAAAGAAAATTCAGAAACAGGTTATAAAATTTTGATTATGGAAAAAGAAGATTGAACCCGGCTCGAAATCGGGTTGGACCGTGGGTCGTGAGGGAGGAAAACGGGTTGGCAAGAAGACCGACGGTTCTCCAGAATCCGGCGGGTACTTGTCAACCCCGACGACCTCGATTACAGCCACAGACATACTATTGACTCTTCTTGCTAGTTTAGTCAACATTAACATCAACAATACAACTCGGAACCGGTGGAAACACGAAGACATCGTCCCCCGAACTCCTTCTCCGATTGAAATTGAACCGGAGTTCGAGATTTTCCGGCGATGGACGAAATCGGTGAATTCAAAACCAATATCAATGATCTTTTTACGAAATTAAAGCTTGAGATATGAGTACTCTATTGATATCATTCAATCAAACCCAGGTTAGCTGAATCAGAAGTACTAAAAAATCAATCAAGAACATTCAAAGTTTCAAACCCTAATTTAAAATTACGAAATTAAAACCTCAATTTTTATATGTTATTGAACTCAAAATTCAACATATAATATACCAAATTTACCAGAATTCAATTATCTACAACATGCAATCATCCAATCACATAAACAACTTCAAAATCAAAAAGTCCCCATTTAACATTAATTTAATTCAAATTCAATTAAACAATTATATAAATAACCAGTTGATTCTGCAGGTATACGGATTGAAGAACTTGAATCTACTCATCGACAGCTTCGATTCGACTACTTGCAAGCCCAAATCGGAGTTCGATAACGCCTTCGAATCCTCGTTTGATTATGAAGAACGTGATGAATATACGTATTTTCTCTTGATAATTATCTATTTTTACTATCTAGTTATAATTATCTGTACATAATAAGATACAGTATTGGTTATTTATATTTATGGAATATTGGTACCCTGTTGGATCATATCGGATATAAAAATAGAACACTTAATCATTATGTATTAACAAAATCGATCCAATTCGGTATCGGTTTTAGGATAATCATCAAAACCAAGCTTTTTGTAAATACAGACTTGGTCTCAATACTTTTGTTACACATATTACTAGAAGATAATATATTAGTTTAATCAAAAAATCTCGTTTTTCAAAAATACGGGTTTTATCGATTTACCGCAACAAATATTGTATCGAAAATTTTACGCTGGGACCCACACGGGTAAAATCGTACTCCGGATCGAAAAAGTCAAAACATAGAAAATGCTCGAAATATTCAAATTATGTTAGAAAGGAGTTTTCCGGGTTGTAAAAATGTAAAAACGGTCGGGGTCGGTCGATTCCCGATTATATAAAATAATTTATATATACTCGGAAAAATAATTTATTAAATCCGTAAATCATTTATAAAATCATATAGCAACATAAAAATTAATATGAAAATATCAAAATTATCTATACTTTCTTTTGGACATATAAAAATTGAAATACTAAAATTTTATCACATTTAAACATCCAAACACAAATACCACTCAACAGATAATTCATCAAAATTCACATAATAATCACAGAATATTTATTTATTGATAAAAATAATTACACGATATATCCTGGATATTACATCCTTCCACCCTTAAAAGGATTCTGTCCTCAGAATCTCCTAAGTAAACCAATACGGGTACTTTTCTCGCATATTACTTTCTAGCTCCCAAGTTAATTCTTCAACCCTTGGGTTTCTCCACAATACTCTTATTAACTTTACAACTTTATTTCTTAACACACTATCTCTCTCTCTCTCTCTCTCTCTCTCTCTCTCTCTCTCTCTTCTAGAATCTCTATCGGATTATCTACATATGAAAAATATGCTTGAAGGTCTATCGGCTCATACTCGATTACATGTCTAGAATCTGGATTATACCTCTTAAACATAGATACGTGAAATACATAATGAATATGCTCCATATGCGGGGGAAACACCAATTCATATGCTACCTTACCGACACGTTTCAAAATTTTAAAAGGTCCTACATATATAGGGCTCAACTTTCCTTTCTTTATGATACTGTATAATCCCTTTCACGGTGACACTTTTAACAATATTAAATCTCCTTCTTCAACTCCATGTTCTTTCTAGCTTAATATGCATATTCCCTTTGAGGATCCAATGCTGCACTCTACCCTTTTCTAAATAATCTTGACAACTTCCTTCATCTGTTGTACCAACTCTAGTCCAAGTATCTCATATTTTCCAACTTCATCTCAATTTCTTCTAAAACCAATGGCACAAACATATTGCATATCTTCAATTGTCTGGATCGTTCTTTCGCTTTGGCCGTCAGTCTATCGATGATAAGTTGTACTCATATTCAACTTAGCTCCTCAAACATTCTTGAAAACTTTTCTAAAACCTTGAATTAAATCTTGAATCTTGGTCAAATACAATAGACACGGGAACTCCATGACGAACTACTATCTACTTCAAATACATTGAACCAACTTGTTCAATGAAAAACTTTCATTAATTGGTAGAAAAGGAGTTGACTTAATTAGTCTATCCACTATAACCCAAATGGCGTCGTGGTTCGCTTTCGTCCTTGGTAATCCGACTATAAAATCCAGAGCAATATGCTCCAATTTTCATTGTGCATCTCTAACGGTTGCAATAATCCACTAGGTCTCTGATATTCCGCTTTAATTATTTGATATGCCTAACACCTACTAATCCATTCTGAAATTTTTCCTTTTCATATCTGGCCACTAATATTTTTCTTTAAATTTCTGTACATCTTGGTACTCCCTGGATGGATTGAATACTTTGAATTGTGAGCTTCCTGTAGAATTTTATTCTTCAACTCTACCACTGGTGGAAATCCAAAGAAAATCTGAGAATACCTTGATAATCCTTTTGAGTGCACAACTCTTCTTCTACCAAACGATTGATTTCGTGATACATTACTTCCTTTTGACACTTCTTTATTTTCTCTAACAACTCTGGCTGAAAAGTAATAATATACATCTTTGTTTCATTGGGCTTGCAAACTCTGGTCTCTAATTCCAATTTTTGAAATTCCTTATATAACTCTTCTGGTATTGCTAACACTTTCAATTTCTCCTTTCTGTTAACGTGTCTGCCATTACATTTGCTTTTCCTCGTGAATATATACTTCAAACTCTTATGATCCGTATAAATCTCACACCATTCTCCATACACGTAATGTTTCCAAATCTTCAAAGTGAATACTATTACTGCTAGTTCCAAGTCATTAGTAGTATACTTATGCTCATGAGGTTTCAGTTGTCTAGATGCATATGCAATAACTTTATGTGCTGCATCAACACACAACCTAATCCCTTATGATAAGTATCACCATAAATTACAAACTGTAACGCCCCCAAATCCGGGGTCGGGGATTCGGGTTGTCACGAGTTCCATTTCCCTTATCAATACTTAATCTTAACAGTCAACCAACTACTGCGCACTGTGACCCCACAATATACACACACACCACAAGTTATAGTCTCAGAGATGAATACCAAAAATAACACAAGTCATTTTATTCCACAATCATAAACCATTTCACCATAAAAAGGGTTTCTGAATAATTTACATATTCTTTGCCATTATTAAAATTCATAAATATACATAAGTCTGGCACAACAAAAGTTGAAATCCTAGCCTACTAGTAGCTCCTGCCTCAGCTACAACGACATCAACGCCTACAGGAAACTGCGGAACGTTTCCTAACCGCTCACGAATTGGGAGCTTGATCCTGTTTATCTTGTCTATTTGTTGTTGTGTGATGAAAGAAGAAAGCAAGGGTGAGCAGCAAGCCCACCGAAATAATATGTATAATAATTAACAATATATGAGCATTCTCATAGTACTCAGGAAAGCTTTGGTCCAAAAAGAAATGAACTAAGTTTGTTATCTTAACGCGACCAAGTCGCAAAATATTCAGTATATATATACATATATAATTTTCACAATCTTTGAAATCCTCTGACATGGATAATATACACAGAGTTCCAGTTTATAACTGTATAAAAATATCGTTGCAAGGTGATCTCATATATCTAACCTTGTCTCAACGTTTTTTCTGAAAATCTTTGACATGCATAAGATAATCATTAACCAGATATAAGTTGAAAAGGTGAAGTTACGAGATACTTCAATATACTTATATCTTTTTCTGAATACTACTTGAACTACCACCGTTCAAGGTATAATCCGTTTCAAAAGTTCATCACATAGATGAGACTACAAGATAAGACTCGAATAGATTCAATCTTTGAAATATAATTGAATGAAATGAAGTTACGAGATACTTCAGTAAGTCCCGATATATATATATATATATATATATATATATATATCCATATATATCTCCCATACATTCTTCTGCTATGATAAGTATAAGCAGAATTTCCATTCGCAAGAATTTTGGAAGGAAGAAACTTTGGCATAAACCTGATATCTTGCTGACCAGGCAAAGATACCAATAAGTAACCTTTTCTACTAGTAGATGGACGAATTCCCCACTGGTCATCACCCTGGCCACAATAGGACCTTATGCTGGACTGCCACTCAGCCACTTACGCATTTGATGGACTCCCACTGAGCCACTTACACTTTCATGGATGCCCACTGAGCCCATGTTGCTTATGCCGACTCAATAGATGGACTTACTTCCCGAACGTTGGGTAAGTAATCAATTCATTTATCAAAACAGCAACCTCGTTGCGAATATAAAATACACCACAGAGCCGGATCCCTCAGGTTTTGAGCGAGTATTTAAATCCTTTTTAAAAGGAAGATCTTAAATATAAAAATGAGTTTTGGGATCCGCTCTAACTTTTAAAATCATTTTGAAGACTCGAAAACATTTTTATGAATGTTTGGAGTAATGCTGATTTAATGAAATAAATCAGTCTCGATATATTAGAAAATATCTGAATATTATTATTTAAATAATATTCCCATAAGGATAATCTCTATATAAATAATTGAAGTAGAAGTTTTAAAACTCATACTTGAAATGAATATTAAATAACCAAAGATATACTTATACGAAAGTTCTATCTTTATTTGAATAATCGAAAATGAGTTTGATTATCGAAACATTATTCTTTACTAAAATAAAGAATATTATTTAGTAAATAATCAGAGTTATAAGTCCTCGAATGAATATTCAAAATAATATTCATTAAATAGAATAAACAGAGTTATAAGTCCTCGAATGAATATTCAAAGTAATATTCATTAAATAAAATAAACCGAGTCATAAGTCCTCGAATGAATATTCAAAGTAATATTCATTAATAAAAATAAAGTTATCGAATAAACCTTATTCGATTAATAGTTTTGAAAACTATATCTATATATATATAAAAATATATATAATATTCTCGGGAACATCGACTCCCGGTTTTAGAAAATGTTCACCTTTGGGTCCCCTATACTAAGGGTATACGCAACTACTGCTTATCTCTAGCATAGGTATTATGCAACTATAAGCATTGGAATCAACAGATAGATATCAAGATTACGAAACAGACATGCATATATAACATATCACATGCTCCAATATATCGCAAGATTTTCTAATTAACCATCATGCATCTATCACAAGATAATGCATATACATATATACATCACAACAACAGTATAACGGGTAGAAAACTTGCCTGAGTGCTCCCGGATAGACTTAAGCTTAGAGTGGGTCCGATAACCTATGTACAACAACATAAGTCAGAATTAAACCCCGGTCGCTTAAGAAACTAGACTTTAACCAATTGAACCCTAACGTTCGCTTATGGTCACTTCTACGCCTAACGAATCACATAAGTCGTTCGAGTACCCTCGGCTCCACCATTTTTAATAAATTAACCATTAAGAATTTTAAGGCGATTCTTTCACGAGTACCCTAAAAACTGCCTAATCCACTTTACATAATTGTTTCATACTCTAATTAGTCATTTAAGGGCCTTAACCACGGTTTTAAAGTAAGGCGAGGGGTAATGGTTCGTTCGCGAAACGCCGTTACTTAAAACGGTAGTTTCTCCTAAACCGTACATCGGATTCAAGCAAACCACATATCAAAATGAAACTCGTAACATGAACTATCTAAACATGGCAATGCTCAAAACCTAACAGTGAGTTCATGGGTCCTGATGTTAAGAACAAAAGCAGTCTAAGGTAAATCGGGCATTACGACGGCTATGTTTACGCGATTACCAAATTTGTACAACTCCAAATCAATCCACAATCAACCACAAATCAACCCGTAACCACCAATACAACCAAACTCCATCCATACTTCATTACAACAGTCCCAACATCTCAAGATTTTCCAATTTATACTACCCCTAAACATGAACTAAAGTTATACTTAAGTTCATTAACCAATAATCAAGATTTACAACTCCAAACTCATTATAAATCCAACCCAACTCTAAATATACATGAATCATACTTCCCAAGAACTAAACCAAGCATAAACACTCTAAATATTCAAAATTAGGGCTAGGGTATGAGATTATACCTTCCTTGGTGAGTAGAAGTAACTAAGGAGCTTGGAACAACCCTTGAAAATCCTTACCAAAGCTAATATCTAAATAAAAACACAAGATCAAAAGTTTCAGGTTCTTGAAAACACTATTCACCCTCTACTAAAATGATTTGTTTAAGATAGAAAACCTTTGATTCAAGCACTCAAACTACTTGCTCTTCTTAGTTATGAAATATAGGATCCAAAGAAACAAACCTTATAATTTTCCATGGAGTATAGCTTGTGTTTTGAATTTCTAATTCACCATTTTGGTGAAAAATTCGAAGTGAAGAAGATGAGGGGGGGGAGACAAGCTTGCTTTGTTTTATTGATCTCTGTGCAAAAAAAGGCTTGGTTGATATCCTTTTATTTTGTTAATTAACCTTTTAACCATGGTAAAATTTGTGTGGCTTATAATCAACCAACAATTCCTTCCCTTTTGGTCATGCTTATGTCATCCTCCTATGTCATCTTCCCACACTTGTCTTCTTCTTGTTGGTGTGATGACATCATCATCCCTAACCTCTTTGATTAACTCCTAATTACTTGGCTAACGATCGCTGATCTGTTATACGGTTCGCTTAACTTTCGTTCTCGTTTATCGTTTGAGGGATCATACCCGGGATCTTATTACTTGGGTTCCCTTAACCTTTCTCAATATATTATATTTCTTTTATGATCCTCTCTTATAATCCTTGAATTTAAATCCTTTTAATCATGTTACCTTATACTCAATTCTTTCTGTATCTGGTGGATTTTCGGGAAAAATCAAAGTGTTCGAATTTGGATTCTGACGATCTTTACATACACTTATATATCATATAGAGTACTAATAAGATCTCAGAATATCAATAAAAGAACCCCTACATTGTGTGGCATGAAAAGTTTTCTTATTCAGTATAATCAGCAAAATCACTATTCATAAGGGTTACAAAAAGTCCAAAATTTTTGGGGTTATTACACAAACTCTTCTTGATCATTTCGAAGTGATAAAATGGGTGCCACGATCAATCTCTTCTTCAATTCCTGAAAACTTTCTTCACACTTCTCAATTCCATATAAACTTTTCACTTTTGCTAGTAAGCTTTGCCAAGGGTGTCGCAATCTTCGAGAAATCTTGAACAAATTTTCGATAATATCCTGCCAATACTAAAAAATTGTCGCTTTTGTTGGTGCTTTTGGTCTTTCCCCATTTATAGTAACTTTAATCCTTGTTGGATCCACTTTGGTTCCTTCATCACTTTGAATTAAACTTCATGCAACCAAAACTCACACTTTGAAAACTTAGCATACAACTTTTTCCTTTTCAGAACTCCCAAAACTATCATTAAATACTTTGCATGATCCTCCATTGACTTTGAGTAAATAAAAATATCATATATAAACACAAATACAACTTATCCAGATACTCCTTAAAGATTATATCCATTTAGTTTAAATGTTACTGGTGTATTGGTCAATCCAAAAGACATTACTAGAATTTCATAATAACCATACTTAATTCTGAAAGTTGTCTTCGATACGTCCTCAGGTTCGATCTTCAATTGGTGATAACCAAATATTAAATCAATCTTAGAAAATACTTTGTTTATTTCAACTGATTAAACAAATTATTAATTTAAGATAACATATACTTGTTCTTGATAAACTTATTGAGCTTCCACTAGTCGACACATAATCTCATGCTTCCATCTTTCTTCTTGACAAATAATACCGATGCACCCCATGGGAACACACTGAATCTAATCACTCCTTCTTCTAACAATTCTTACAATTGCTTTGCTAACTCCTTCATTTCATTAGCGCCATTCGGTAGGGGCCTTGGATACTGGTTCGTCCCAGGTGCTAAGTCAATCGCATACTCAATTTCTCTATTTGGAGGAATCCTCGTAACTCGCCTAGAAACACGTCTAAAAACTCATTGATTATTAGGGATCTTCAAGTTTTACTGGCTCCTGAATTCTATTTATCACATAATCAACATAGTGCTCACATCTTTTGCCATCGTAACCTTTTAGTTTGAATCATTGTTAAAAACCTCTTTACTTTCTTTCGACCTCCAAACCTCACCACTTTCTCATCTGGCGTCTTCAGAAATATCTTTTTATCACGATGGTCTATCTGAGCATCACGCTTAAATAGTCAATCCATTTCCTAGAATAATGTCAAATTCTCATATCTTAAATGGTATCAAATCAGCATGAATTTATTGCCAGAAATCTCAATTTCACCATTGGTACACACTTAATTAACAATTACAGGTTCTTGATTTGCTAGTTTTATAGTCATGATCTCATTTAATGGTTCAACTAGGAAATTCAACTTTTCAACAAAATATCGAAAAATAATTGGTCGAGTTGCTCCGGACTCTACTAACACTTTAACACATAAGGAATTCACAGTAACTATTCCTGCCATCACATCCGTACTCTAAATAACATATTTCACAGACATATAAAAACTCTCACTCTTGGAGACTTATTCATTATCGAAGTGGATCCCTTGATTCTTAACGCATCACTGACTGGGGCCGATGATTTAAAATCCTTGCCATATGCCCTGGTTTTCCATACTTGAAACATATAAATCTCATAGCTGGAACTTTGCCCGCTTGATTCTTTTTATTTGGAGAACTTTTGTAAAGAACAGTAGTGCCACAAAACAACTAGAAGGATTTATAATTCAATAGATATATAGTTGAAAAAGAAAGAATGAGTAATGATCTGAATACGAATGAGACAACCACATTGGTGCTTAAGATGGTCAGTCTTTCGCACCATATGGAATACAACACATGATTAGGTGGCGTCCCACCAGACTCTTCGTCTTTCCGACAAAGCGTCACACCATAATACTGCATGTCTCAATCAGAAAGTAAAACTTGAGGGGAAAACATGATTTTGAAAGGAATACTCTCATAAAACTTATAATGAAAGAAATTCATACTTATTCAAGAGTCAAGAATAATATACACTGTAGTATTGTTGAAAAGAATGATACCGTTGGTCACCATTCAGATTTCACTTATGTACACCTTCAAAGCTCGTTCGATCAATAGATCCTATACGAGTCATATAATAACTTCAGAAAGTCCGCTAAAATGCCTTCATAAATTAAGCACTATACTAGATTCTTATTTATTAAGTCTTCTGTCTTTAGTATCATACCTGCACATGTAATAATTCAACCATAATTACGTTCATACGGTATATACAATCATAACTTCAAATTTTGTCTATGCGACTTAGAATAACCACTAATCCTTCAACATATCGACTCTTTTGCTAATAATGTTCTTCCTTTAGAAAAGTCTAGAGATTTGATCAACCTTCTTTGATCATGCTTAGGCTTCTTTTAAATCGATGAATTCTCTAAACTGTAATAGTCTCAGGAATTGGATGAATAATTTCTCTACAGGCTGATTCTGTTGTTAACCTTATCAAACAAAATTTACACTCTTCTGTTTGGAACAATCAAAACTTCTCCGTGATAGTGGGTCCACTTGGGCCCTTTGAGTCAACAATACTAAGTCTAGAACTAATATTCTTCTAGGTAATCTGAGTCTTATAACAAACAAGAAACTTAAGTAGTAACTTGAAAACCAAATTTTAAAATTTATTTTGTTTAAAAAACTTTTAAAAATTTAGTTGAGACAATCTCTTTCAAAAACTCGTTTAAAATTTGAAAATTGCAGGTCTGGTCGTCAATACTATATGAGTTGGTTGTTGTCTTTTTTAACCATAACAAGGTACCAAATTAAAGAAACAAACATGTAAGGGTCCATCCAGTTCAATCTATATTTTGCCCTTATTGAGTCCATCTTGCTGCATTAGTCGACAAAAACTTCAATTACCGTTGCATATTATCTTATTCGTAACTTCATTCCAAGGCTTTCATACTGTTAATATTCCCATCATCAATCTTGTTATCGTTAAGTACAACAGTTTTATCCAATACTCAACAAGTCTATTTTATAAAACAAAGTCTGTTGATATCACATCATATCACTACTATACATATCACATTCATTATAACATCATTATTTAAATCCAATAAAACTCTGCATCTCCAATCTTCTCAAACTCCTTTAAAACCCATCTAGCCCATTCCATAAAATAATCATGGATGGCATATTCACCAGTGTCTCCATTTAATCTGGTAGCAGCCATCCTCCGAAATACATGAATCCTCTTTTTAAACTCCTTCTCACCTTTCTTAGTACCTCGATATTCACAATATGAAGTAGCTCTTGAATCCATCCTTGTAGGTGTTGTTTCTCCATAAGGCTAGGTCTCAAACTGATGGTATTGAACAGGGTATGCGGTAAACTAAAAAGATGCTCTCACAGCTGAATGTCCGGTAGAACAAAAATCAGCAGGTGGGGTTGTCAAATAGGTGGTGTCACATCATGGGATGGAAAAATACCTTAAAGAGGTGAAGTTGTCATAAAAGGAGGTAGTACAACTATTACTGGTGGAAGAACAAGGTGTGAATCAAATCGGGGTGAAGATGACGGTCCTTGAACGGAAGGCTCCGTACGATCAGATGATACATGAAGGATAGGATTTGCCATTGTCGTTATCTGGAAATCACATCACAAGATTAAAATCTCGAATCGCAACACGAATCATACCGAAAACCTACTATACAGATGCACTCGGCCACACGACATCATATCTTTCTATTTCTTATTCCTAATCCTAACCCTCTACCCAATCCCGACAATCTAGGCTTATTTCAGTGACTTATAACATGTAGCTCTAATACCAAATCTATGACGCCCTCGAAACCCGGGTCAGAAGTTTGGGGTTCAGAACACATGTCACACCCCCAACTTAACAAACAAAATAAATATAACTATTACAATATTTAAAAGAAAGTAAACATAATCGAATCTAAGATCTTACAGTTTAGGGTTTGGAACAGCCCAACACTACCATCCATTACAACTGATTTTAATATCGAGTCCTCACACAAACTATCTCTTATTCTACATGAGCTCGGACATACGCATCGGCGTCACAGGTCTTACGTGCTGTCTGCTTGAATCTAACCATAGCTGCTAGCTGTAATATCAGGGTAAAGCAAGGAGTGAGCCAAATGTTCAACAAGTGCTAAACTATATGGTACAAAACATAAATTGAGATATATATAAAAGAATGACAGTGTGAAGACATAACCAATAATAACAAGAGATAAAACTTTGGGTGATGGCATCATTTTCTTGATTCAAAACATTTTTCAAAATCATATCTTAATCAAAATCATTTTATGACGCTACGGATCACAGCCGGTGATCAGCCGCGAAGTAATCCCGAACCTCGCTGGGTTCTAAAACATTAATGCAATCCATAGGCAACTTTTAAGCCTACAATATAAGTGTGAAAAGGACTCGCGTCTCAGTCCAGATCCACTATTCAAAGAAAACATTTATCCCCCTTTGGGATTGAAAACCCATATTTTAATTATTTCAAAAACTGATGCTGATTAATAATAAAATCTCTTAAGTAGTAAACATTTTTGTCAAGGGATTATAGATCAACTTAAAACAATGGAAATATGTCACCAAATTTAGGGTCATGATCCACTAGACTTTACTATATTAGGGAGATTGAAAGGTTTCTATTTACAAGAACTTTGACAAAGAGATTAGCAAGGCTGTCGGATAATTTGGAAAGTAATGCCAAACTAGGCTTAAAGCAATGATTTTAGATAAGGTATAGGTATTAGAACATCAAGAAGATAAGCATTACTGGTTCCAAGTATGATGGAGGTGTTAAAATATAAAGAAAGTGATCATTAGCTCAAGGTATAACAGGGTATCAAGATTTAGGGTAAGGATATGGTTATCAAACAATCATGAACGACTTTAAGAAATGATTGGCTTTTAGGTATTAAGATAAAATTTCTATCGAGGTTATTACAAGAGTTGAATCAAAGCATCAGGGTGCAATATCAAGATTTCTCAGGATTCAATAGCATGATAATCAAAAGGATCAATAAGGTATTATAACAAATCTCTATTTTATCATGGCATTACCATTACTTTGGTATACTAGCATGGTATGACTTTTGATCTACTTGCAATAAGTACTTGAGGGTTCATGGCATTTCTATATAATACGAAGATATATTTAAGAATCACTTGGTTCAAGTATAGCAAGATAACTCAGGATACTCGTATCATATATATAGGAACTAATTATCACACATTTGCAGTGTAAACAAAAAAACAGGTTGAATCACTTGCATTGAGAAAGGCTGGTCTGGTCTGGCTGGTAGGAGCAACTGGAAGCTTTACTCGACCTTTATGGAAAGTTTATCCTCGTCTCGAGATCCTACATAAATAATAATAACCTCATTATAATATATTCTCACCAACTTAACCTATTTACAACCCGAAAATAAACACAAATGGCACTTTGGCCTAAATGCACTCAATTTATAATCACCTTATAAATACCATAGTCCACATAGCCACATATACTCACATATCATATTTTAATATCAAATAATATCACACACATCATAATGCAACACTAGGCTTGGATGATCTCGACCCACAACTTAAGTCACTTGGTCGCTAAACTAGACAAAGTCTCCAAATTTTGGCTTCCTTACTCAGTGTGCCTTTACTAAACTATCCAAAACCTATTGACCCTCACTTGGGCCTTTAATTCTAATGGCTTTATACTATCTTGAAACCATAGTGGTCAACCTAGGTCTCACTCCTATGTGCTCTAAAACTATGTGATAAGTGAAAGTGCTCACTAAGGTAAATTTCAGAATTACATCTATGGTTTCTTGAGTGCATTAGACACTCTAAAACTACAAATTTACCTCCAAAACTTCTACACTAGACTCTTCTGACAATAAGTCATCTCCCAAACTTGATTTGGCTTAAGGGCCTAGCTTGGGCCTCCTTGGGCTTAAGCTTAAAGTCCATGGTTCCCCTGTTTTTCTGGGCAGAAAATACCCTGACTTGAATTAACTTGCGACTCATGGTTCTAACTCAAATCCTATGAACTATGGTTGGAAAAACTCCTCTGACACTCCCTCTAACTAAGGCCCAACAGGTCCTAATGAGGGCCTACCCATGACATGGTCAAAACTTCCTATTTCTAAGTTGCAACAAAACTGTCCCCTGCTGGACAGATTTTGTGATTCCACTTGTGCACCTAACCAAATGACTTGTAAACCTCCAACACACACCTAAAACCTTTTATATACTCCTAATGATAGCTTCTAGTGGCTTGGGCCTCAAAGTGCACAACAATGACATGGTCAAAACTCACTCTAAACCTCAGGGTACCAAACTGATTTTCTGCAGAAACTAATACTCTCCTTTCACCAAGGTTCTTACTTAACAAACCCTACCAACAACAACCAAAAACCCAACCCAAACCTTAACTAAGGTGTTCTACTGAACTAACTCCCTTACACTCAAAATAATCTTGGTGGAGATCATCCTTACCTAAGGTGCAACATAGCAAAACAAAGGAAATCACATTACACAATTTACAAGTCATCAAGTTTTTTGAAAATGACAAGTTATATATATATTTTTTAAATATATACGAATTAATATCACATATCAAGGAGCACTAATCAAGATTAATATCTTATCCCTACTGAAATTAAGGCTTACTAACAAAATCAACTCAAATGATCAAAAACTTCCAAAATTCCAAGAGAAGTCTACATGCATGCATGACTTCGAGTCTTATAAACCAAAACAACATTCTTTCGAAGTAAATTTTACCATGAAATCAACATGCAAGCCTAGCATAAGTTATAACTAAATGATCACTTAGCATGCAAAGGGTTTTATCAAGTTTTTGATACAAAATTCATGTTATCACCACCAAAAACACATAAAATGAAACAAGGCAACAAAACAACCTCAAGAACCATTCATTCGGCTCCCTCAAGGTCATGGCCGAATGAAGTGGAAGGGAAATGACCATTTAAAATCAAGAGACTTATTCTCATGACTTGGCATTTCACCATTCCATGTAGTTCTCTCAAATACAACCTTAAATCCATAAGAATCAAGATTGTACTTTAAGTTCCAACTAAAACTTTGACATGCAAATTCAAAACTTAAACTTTTCACTCAAAACTCTTTGAATTATATATGATCAAGATTTAGGAAGTAACATTTACTTGAATGGGAGATAGAAGCTTGAATGAAAAGTGAAAAAAAAGAGAGGGGGTGGGGCTCTACCAAAATAGCCGAGAGGGAGGAGAGCCGAGAGGGGAAGGGGAGGAAGGAGGGAGGTGTGGAATGGTGGAGTGAAAAATGGAGTGATAATCATATTTGTTTGGTTTTTATGCTTTTGATTTGACCACAAGTGAGTGGATTTAATAAATGATAAGAGTATCCTTCTAGCTAAAGTTAGATAGATTTGCATGCAAGGACAAAGTGGTAATTTGGCTAGTAGAATGAAAGTGAGTGGGGTTGGAAATGCCTTCCTTGCCCCTTAGTTGAATGGAAGAGTATTTGCATGCAAAGGTAACCATGTAATTTAATAATTATTAAGCAACTAATTTTCAAAGATTTATTTTTTTATAATAAAATAAAAGTTCAAAAATTATAAAATTTATACTATAAAATAACTTGAATTTTTAGAAATTTTATAAAATCACTTTCAAAATTTGTGAACAAAATATCTTTTAAAAGAAAATTTTTCCAAGGCTTAGAATATTCCTTATAAATAAAAAATAAAGTAAATAAATAAACTTTTGCTTTGAAAAATCTTATACTACATACTACAAATTTATAATGCAGAAATTTTCATTCACACAAGTACAACCATTAAGTATATTTACATTCGGCGTTAATATCATACAAAATCCACAGATAATATTACAAAAATGCCGGTCGTAGCATCCTCTCCCCCTTAAGGGATTCTGTCCCCAGAATCTAAGAGAACAGATGAGGATACCGGAACGCATATCAGACTCTAACTCCCAAGTTGATTCTTCGACCTTGGGGTTCCTCCAAAGTACTTTCACTAACTTTACCGACTTATTCCTAAGACTCTTTACTTGCCAGTCGAGTATTTTGACAGGTTGTTCCACAAATGACAGGTCTGCCTGAATTTTTACAGGTTCATATTCTATCACATGGCTGGCGTCAGGATTATACTTCTTAAGCAATGACACATGGAACACATTATGCACATGCTAATACTGAGGTGGTAAGGCTAACTCGTAGGCTACCTTCCCCACTTGACTCAAAATTTCAAAAGGACCTATATATCTAGGTGCTAACTTCCCTTTTTTTCCAAATCTAGACAACCCTTTTCTTGGTGACACCTTCAACAAAATGGCTTCGCCTGCTTGGAATCAAACATCTTTACGCTTTGGATCTGCATACTTCCTTTGTCTATCTTGAGCAGCAAGCAACCTTCTCTGAATTAACTTGACTGTGTCATGCAACTGTTGTACCAATTCCGAGCCTAGAATCCTTCCTTCTTCTACTTTATCCCAACTTGTCGGTGATCTACATTTTCGTTTGTACAAGGCTTCGTATGGTGGCATGCCAATACTGGAGTGATAGCTGTTGTTGTAAGAGAATTCAATCAATGGCAAGTGGTCGTCCCAACTTCCTGTAAAATCGATTGCACAACCGCGCAACATGTCTTCGATTGTTTGAATTGTCCTTTCGCTCTGACCATCAGTCTGTGGGTGGTACGCCGTACTCATATTCAGCTTCGTGCCAAGACTTTCTTGAAACTGCTTCCAGAATCTTGAGTTAAATCGGGGATCTCTGTCTGAAACTATCGATACGGGTACTCCATGTCTTAGTACAATTTCATGCACGTACAGATGAACCAATTTGTCCAATGATGACTTCTCATTAATTGGAAGGAAATGCGCCGACTTCGTAAGGTGATCAACTATAACCCATATAGCATCATGTCCGGATTTCGTGCGCGGTAGTCCCACTATAAAGTCCATAGCAATATTTTCTCATTTCCATTCTGGAATCTTTAGGGGCTAAATTAATCCGCTTGGTCGTTGATGTTCTATCTTCACTTTCTGACAAGTATAACACTTTGCAACCCATTCTACCACGTCTCGCTTCATATTTGGCTACCAAAAGTTCTGCTTTAAGTCCCGATACATCTTGGTACTTCCCGGGTGGATTGAAAATCTTGAATTATGGGCTTCTTGCAGAATCTCATTCTTCAATTCAGGTACATTAGGAATCCAAATTCTTGAGGAAAACCTTAGTATACCTTGCACATCCCTTTGAGTGCCAATCTCTTCTCCAGTCAGCTGATTCTTCTCTTTCTCCATTACTTCTTCCTGACATTTCCTTATCCTTTCCACTAGTGTTGGCTGGAAAGTCATTGCACGACAAACTTCTTCAACTATTCCACAATCACAAAGTTCTAATCCAAATTTCTTAATCTCTTCAGACAATTCCTTTGGTGTTGCCATCATATTCAATCTCTCTTTCCTACTTAAAGCATCGGCTACAATATTTGCCTTTCCAGGATGATAATTTATCGAGCAATCGTAGTCCTTGATCAATTCCAACCATCGCCTTTACCTCATATTGAGCTCCTTCCGAGTGAAAATATACTTTAAACTCTTGTGATCTGTGTAGATTTCACACTTTTCTCCGTAAAGGTAATATCTCCAAATCTTAAGTGCGAACACTATGGCGGCTAGTTCCAAGTCATGCGTTGGGTACTTCAACTCATGCGGTTTTAACTATCTTGACGCATACGCGATCCCTTACTGTGTTGCATTAGCACACAGCCCAATCCTTTATGTGAAGCGTCGCTGAAAATCACAAAGTTTCCTTGGTCATCTGGTAATACTAACACTGGAGCCGTTACCAATCTCTGTTTCAACTCTTGAAAGTTATCCTCACATTCTACACTCCATTCGAACTTCTGATTCTTCCTGGTTAACTTAGTCAATGGCGTGGCGATTTTTGAAAAATCTTTGACAAACCTTCTATAATACCCTGCCAATCCTAGAAAACTTCGCACTTCTGTAGGTGTCTTTGGCCTCTCCCAACTCATAATCACCTCAATATTTGCCGGATCTACTTTAACTCCTTCATTTCCAATGATATACCCCAAAAATTATACTTCCTTTAACCAAAACTCACATTTGGAAAACTTGGCATACAACTTCTCTTGCCGGAGTATCTCCAATGCTATCCATAGGTGCTGCTTATGTTCTTCTTCCGACATAGAATAAATAAGGATGTCATCAATGAATACTACTACGAACTTGTCAAAATACTTTTTAAATACCCGATTCATCAGATCCATAAATGCGGCCGGGGCATTAGTCAATCCAAACGGCATTACTAAGAATTCATAATGTCCGTATCTGGTCCTGAATGCTGTATTGGAAATATCTTCTTCCTTGATCTTTAATTGATGGTATCCTGATCTCAAGTCAATATTTGAAAAGCACGTTGCTCCCTTCAGCTGATCAAATAGGTCATCTATTCTTGGTAGCGGGTAGCGGTTATTGATCGTTACCTTATTCAACTTCCGATAATCTATACATAACTGCATACTTCCATCTTTCTTCTTTACAAAGAGAACAGGTGATCCCCATGGTGACGTACTTGGCCGAATCACTCCTTTATCCAACAATTCTTGTAGTTGGCTCGCCAACTCTTTCATTTCTGCTGGTGCCATCCTATATGGGGCCTTTGAAACTGGTTATGTGCCTAGAGCAAGGTTGATCTCAAACTCGATTTATCGATCTAGTGGTAAGCCTGGTAGTTCGTTTGGAAACACATCTGGGAACTCGTTAACTACGGGGATATCTTCTAGGCTGGGACTGCCTTTTTCTGAATCCACTACATAAGCTAGGAACGACTCACAACCTTTTCTATGTAGCTTCTTAGCCTGAACGATTGTAAGAAATAGTTGCTCTTGCCTCTGTCCCTTAAATACTACCTTCTCTCTACTCTTCGTCTTTAAATACACTTTCTTAGTCTTACAATTAATCTGGGCATTATTCTTCCCTAACCAATCCATTCTTAAAATTATATCGAACTCTCCCAACTTGAAGAGTATCAAGTCGGCTGAAAACTTATGCCCCGAAATATCAATCTCACACTTCGGACAGAATTGATTCACATGAATCTTCTCTTGGTTCGCAATTACCACATTTACTACCTCGCTCATAATCATTTTATCACATTGAAGTTTATCAACAAAAGTTTCTGATATGAAAGATCTTGTTGCTCCCGAATCAATCAATACTTTAGCTTTGACATTATTAAGTAAAAGTGTACCTGCTATCACCTCAGAGTTCTGAACAACATCCTTCATTTTCAGATCGAATGTCCTTGTTGTTGCTTGCGGAGTTGTTGTAGGTGGTGGAGGTAATGCCAATACCTCGGCTGGCACGCTTGCACTGGTACTTGCCACATTTATTAGAGCTTTGACTGGTCCGGTTGTCTTGCACTCCCTAGCTATGTGTCCAGTCTTTCCACACTTGTAACATGTAACTTCTGGCTTCGGCATCTTGCACTCATTTGCCAAATGTCCCTTCTGGTTGCACCTATAGCATGTCATGCTCAGCTTATTACACACTCCGGGGTGCCTTCTTCCACAGTGCTTGCATTCCGGTCTCTGGAATCTGTTTTCTCCAACTTGTCCTTGTCTTGCCTGGTTGTTCCCCTTCGATTCTTGTCTTTTGCCCAAATTTCCCTTCTTTTGAAAATTTCCGCCCTTGTGAAATCCAATCCTCTTTACATTCCGATCTTGTGTATTTCCGGCTTCCGATTTTTCTCCATAAAATGGAACCTTTCTCTTCTTGTTATCCCTTTCCTTTCTGGACTGCATCCCATTATTCTCAATCAGAGCAGCTTTCTGTACTACTCCCGCATAAGTATCAAGCTCAAACATAGCCACTCTATCTCTGATCCAAGGCTCCAATCCTTGTTGAAATCTCTTCGCTTTTTCCTCCTCAGTGCTGATATACTTTGTCACAAACCTTGACAACTCAGTGAACTTCTTCTCATACTCCAGTACAGACATATTCCCTTGCTTCAACTCAAGAAATTTAAGCTCCATCTGATTCTGCGTGTACTTAGGGTAATACTTTTCCAGAAATAACTTCTTAAATCTTTCCCAAGAAACCTGCTGAGTTGCTTCCATAGCTTTTACTGATTCCCACCAATAGATGACTTCGCCCTTCAAGAAGTAAGTAGCATATGGCGTCTTCTGATCATCTCCTAACTGTACCAACTCAAAAGCCCTTTCCATTTCTTTAATCCATGTGTTAGCTATTATTGGATCAGTGGTATCATGAAATGCAGGTGGATTCACATTTTGAAAAGCCTTGAAAGTGACAACTTGTCGAGGTGGTACTGGTGGTTCGGGTGGTTGGTGTGGTTCACGGTTATATTGGTTTTCAATTCGTTGTTGAAGAGTTAGTTGTTGTTGAGCTATAGCATTGGTTTATTGTTGCAAAGTTTCCAGTAATCGAAGAATATTTGGATCTGTGGTGGATGTGGTTGTTGAGTTCTTCTTTTTGGGTGGCATGATCCTGAAATAAGAGTTATATCAAAACAGGTATGAATGATGAAATAATTCGAGGGTATCGCATGGCCTTCTTATTTACATATGAGGTCAAGTTTCAAATTAAACAGATATGGTGATGCATATAAAGGCGTAAAATAACAGTTAAGAGCAAATGGAACGATAGTGCATAATATTGGAAATCTAAAGGTCACAATACATCAAGATCAAGATAAAGTCTGATTCTATGAACAACATGCTTATTTAAAGGAAACAACTGGGAATTCTACGAAGTCTGATAATACAACATGAAAGGTAAATAATGGAAAGAACTAAGGCTCCACTCCATCAGAACGGGGCTTGGTAGTCTTCTCCTCTCGAAGCGTCTTCACAATGCTCTAGAGCTCATCCGCCACCATCTGGATGATATACTGGCTGGTGCGGTCTCGGTGTGATGGCATATCCTCAAGCTTAGTGTTGACGTACTGAACCAAAGTCTCAAGTCTCACAGTCATCTGCTCCTTAGGCTTCCCTTCATAGTTTCAGCTGTCCGGGTACACGTTCTTCAGTCGGACGTACTTGCCCTGAAGCATGTCAAACTCGCACCTCAACTCAGCATACACGGAGAAAGCAATAGTGTCGTCCGACCCAGAGGATGACGAGGAATGCGCCCTTTGCTGACAAACCAATAAGAGGTGTATTAATAATAAATTTACTTAACCTACTCTCTCGCATATTATCTATAGCCTATACATAAATCCTATAACCTATTTGGGCTGTCCAGGGACTCTAAACCGTAGCTCTGATACCAAAACCTGTCACACCCCCAACTTAACAAACAAAATAAATATAACTATTACAATATTTAAAAGAAAGTAAATATAATCGAATCCAAGATCTTACAGTTTAGGGTTTGTAATAGCCCAACACTACCATCTATTACAACTGATTTTAATATCGAGTCCTCACACAAACTATCTCTTATTCTACCTGAGCTCGGACATATGTATCGGCGTCACAGGTCTTACGTGATGTCTGCTTGAATCTAACCATAGCTGCTAGCTGTAATATCAGGGTAAAGCAAGGAGTGAGCCAAATGCTCAACAAGTGCTAAACTATATGGAACAAAACATAAATTGAGATATATATAAAAGAACGATATTGCGAAGACATAAACAATAATAACAAGAGATAAAACTTTGGGTGATGGCATCATTTGCTTGATTCAAAACATTTGTCAAAATCATATCTTAATCAAAATTATTTTATGACGCTACGGATTACAACCGGTGATCAGCCGCGAAGTAATCCCGAACCTCGCTGGGTTCTAAAACATTAATGGGATCCCTAGGCAACTTTTAAGCCTATAATATAAGTGTGAAAAGGACTCGCATCTCAGTCCAGATCCACTATTCAAAGAAAACATTTATCCCCCTTTGGGATTGAAAACCCATATTTTAATTATTTCAAAAACTGATGCCGATTAATAATAAAATCTCTTAAGTAGTAAACATTTTTATCGATGGATTATAGATCAACTTAAAACACTGGAAATATGTCACCAAATTTCAGGGCCATGATCCACTAGACTTTACTATATTAGGGAGATTGAAAGGTTTCCATTTACAAGAATTTTGACAAGGAGATTAGCAAGGCTGTTGGATAATTTGAAAGAGTAATGCCAAACTAGGCTTAAAGCAATGGTTTTAGATAAGGTATAGGTATTAGAACATCAAGAAGATAAGCATTACTGGTTCCAAGTATGATGGAGGCGTTAAAATACAAAGAAAGTGATCATTAGCTCAAGGTATAATAGGGTATCAAGATTTAGGGTAAGGATATGGTTATCAAACAATCATGAACGACTTTAAGAAATGATTGGCTTTTAGGTATCAAGATAAAATTTCTATCGAGGTTATTACAAGAGTTGAATCAAAGCATCAGGGTGCAATATCAAGATTTCTCAGGATTCAATAGCATGATAATCAAAAGGATCAATAAGGTATTATAACAAATCTCTATTTTATCATGGCATTACCATTACTTTGGTATACTAGCATGGTACGACTTTTGATCTACTTGCAATAAGTACTTGAGGGTTCATGGCATTTCTATATAATACGAAGATAGATTTAAGAATCACTTGGTTTAAGTATAGCAAGATAATCAGGATACTCGCATCATATATATAGGAACTAATTATCACACATTTGTAGTGTAAACAAAAAAACAGGTTGAATCAGTTGCCTTGAGAAAGGCTGGTCTGGTCTGGCTGGTAGGAGCAACTAGAAGCTTTACTCAACCTTTATGGCAAGTTTACCCTAGTCTCGAGATCCTACATAAATAATAATAAACTCATTATAATATATTCTCACCAACTTAACCTATTTACAACCCGAAATTAAACACAAATGGCACTTATGCCTAAATGCACTCAATTTATAATCACCTTATAAATACCATAGTCCACATAGCCACATATACTCACATATCATATTTTAATATCAAATAATATCACACACATCATAATGCAACACTAGGCTTGGATGATCTCGACCCACAACTTAAGTCACTTGGTCGCTAAACTAGAGAAAGTCTCCAAATTTTGGGTTCCTTACTCAGTGTGCCTTTACTAAACTATCCAAAACCTATTGACCCTCACTTAGGCCTTTAATTCTAATGGCTTTATACTATCTTGCAACCATAGTGGTCAACCTAGGTCTCACTCCTATGTGCTCTAAAACTATGTGATAAGTGAAAGTGCCCACTAAGGTAAATTTCAGAATGATATCTATGGTTTCTTGAGTGCATTAGACACTCTAAAACTACAAGTTTACCTCTAAAACTTCTACACTAGACTCTTCTGACCATAAGGCATCTCCCAAACTTGATGTGGCTCAAGGGCCTAGCTTGGGCCTCCTTGGGCCTAAGCTTAAAGTCCATGGTTCCCCTGTTTTTCTGGGCAGAAAACGCCCTGACTTGAATTAACTTGCGACTCATGGTTCTAACTCAAATCCTATGAACTATGGTTGGAAAAACTCCTCTGACACTCCCTCTAACTAAGGCCCAACAGAGACTAATGAGGGCCTACCCCTGACATGGTCAAAACTTTCTATTTCTAAGTTGCAACAAAACTGTCCCCTGCTGGACAGATTTCGTGATTCCACTTGTGCACCTAACCAAACGACTTGTAAACCTCCAACACACACCTAAAACCTTTTATATACTCCTAATTCTAGCTTCTGGTGGCTTGGGCCTCAAAGTGCACAACAATGACATGGTCAAAACTCACTCTAAACCTCAGGGTACCAAACTGATTTTCTGCAGAAACTAATACTCTCCTTTCACCAAGGTTCTTACTTAACAAACCCTACCAACAACAACCAAAAACCCAACCCAAACCTTAACTAAGGTGTTCTACTGAACTAACTCCCTTACACTCAAAATAATCTTGGTGGAGATCATCCTTACCTCAGGTGCAACATAGCAAAACAAAGGAAATCACATTACATAATTTACAAGTCATCAAGTTTTTTGAAAACGACAAGTTATATATATTTTTTTTAAATATATACGAATTAATATTACATATCAAGGAGAACTAATTCAAGATTAATATCTTATCCCTACTGAAATTAAGGCTTACTAACAAAATCAATCCAAATGATCAAAAACTTCCAAAATTCCAAGAGAAATCTACATGCATGCATGACTTCGAGTCTTATAAACCAAAAAAACATTCTTTCCAAGTAAATTTTATCATGAAATCAACATGCAAGCCTAGCATAAGTTATAACTAAATGATCACTTAGCATGCAAAGGGTTTTATCAAGTTTTTGATACAAAATTCTTGTTATCACCACCAAAAACACATAAAATGAAACAAGGCAACAGAACAAGATTTAGGAAGTAACATTTACTTGAATGGGAGATAGAAGCTTGAATGAAAAGTGAAAGAAAAGAAAGGGGGGTGAGGCTCGGCCAAAATAGCCGAGAGGGAGGAGAGCCGAGAGGGGAGGGGGAGGAAGGAGGGAGGTGTGGAATGCTGGAGTGAAAAATTGAGTGATAATCATATTTGTTTGGTTTTTATGCTTTTGATTTGACCACAAGTGAGTGGATTTAAGAAATGACAAGAGTATCCTTCTAGCTAAAGTTAGGTAGATTTGTATGCAAGGACAAAGTGGTAATTTGGCTAGTAGAATGAAAGTGAGTGAGGTTGGAAATACCTTCCTTGCCCCTTATTTGAATGGAAGAGTATTTGCATGCAAGGGTAACCATGTAATTTAATAATTATTAAGAAACTAATTTTCAAAGATTTATTTTTATATAATAAAATAAAAGTTCAAAAATTATAAAATTTATACCATAAAATAACTTGGATTTTTAGAAATTTTATAAAATCACTTCCAAAATTTGTGAACAAAATATCTTTTAAAAGAAAATTTTTCCAAGGCTTAGAATATTCCTTATAAATCAAAAATAAAGGAAATAAATAAACTTTTGCTTTGAAAAATCATATACTACATACAACAAATTTATAATGCAGAAATTTTCATTCACACAAGTACAACCATTAAGCATATTTACATTCAGCGTTAATATCATACAAAATCCACAGATAATATTACAAAAATGCTGGTCGTAACAACACACATACAATATATAAACCTGTTTGTGAAAGTAATAATATGCAATGACCCTACTTACCATAATCCACGGATCGCAACAGGTTGAAGTATGAAAATAAGCCACAACCTCAACATTTATTACAACATACCAAATCCGAACTAGTTTAACTTACATATAATAATGAAATTATTCGTACAATATTGCATAACTCAACTATAATATAAAGCTCCTGCTAGCTCGATCCAACTCAACCTGGAATCTTAGCTCGCACACTAGACTGGGAAACCTCGCTATCAACCATTTCCTTTTTTAACTGTAGAATACATAAATAGTTCGCAAGAGTGAGCTAACTAGCTCAGCAAGTCATAGTAACAATAACTGAGGTTAAACAATGAAAAATTGAGATGATTTAAAAGAATCAAGTTTCTTGTTAAACAATCATTAGAATTGGATATTCATTTTAAATTTTAAAACCAAGGTTAGGCTGCTGATCAGTCACGCACTAACCCCGAGCAAAGCACACAACTCTGCTCTATAAACTGGATCCAAGGCACACATTGGCCTAATTCGACCACGAATATGGCCTGACCACGAATCTGGTCCACATAAAGAAAACTATACAATTCTAAAATAATTCAATATGATAAACATTATAATTCAATAAAACAGAATTCTGATTAACATTGATAAAACATTTATCTCAGAGTATAAAGCAATTCATGAGTATCACAAGGATTTATCAAGATATATATATATATATGAAGAACTTCTTCAACCCTGTTGAAGAACCAGGTATTTGATGAACAATGGTTCAATGATAATACAAGGTATAGATCTTTGATGTCATAGGGTATTATAAGGTATTTAAGTTTCTGTATACTCAAGTAATTCTATTTTAGTATTTAGTTTATGGTGTATATGTATTTATGGAGTGGTATCGTATTTGTATGGTTTTAATCTCTAGGAAATCAAAAATCGATAATTAATAAGGAATAAGGCTTACAGCTCAAAGTTCAATGATGTATTTAGGGTTCAAGGTTGAATGATTCAAGAACTTATAATATAAAACATGACTATTTTGAATACTAGCAAGATGTTATGAGAATGTTCAGAAATATTTACAATATATATCGAGGAAGGTTCAGAAATACTTGCCTTATTACAGATGATTTCCAACTTTACTTGTACTCATCTAACGTGTCTACTCAGCAACCACTTGTCTTCTTTTTCTATGCATCTCATCTTCTCACTGATCACTTGCTTTCTTTCCTACGCCTCGATTCTATTTATTGATCACATGATTTCCTTTTCTACGCCTCGTTTCCTCTGCTAGGTATTATAAGTATCTATCAATACTCAATCTCATATTATTCTAGTCGTCAAATAGACGTCATAAGCTTATATCTACCCTTCGTTTCACCCAAATCCATTTACGGATTGAAAGTTATAACCAAAACAGTCAAACAATAAACACATAGACATATAACACATTAATCAGATAGCACATTGCACACAAGTTATTTGATAAAAATAATTTTTGAAAGAAGGTTCAGGGTTAAAATGATTTTTCTGGTATTTCTTACGAATTTTTGAACATTTTTCGGAATTAAATTGGGTACAAGAATAATTTTATAATTAAATAACGAGGTTCAAATACCCAAAACTGGATTTAAAATCATTTAATAATAATTATCGATCCTTGAACATAATTTAGAAAAATATTTTAAATCTCGAATCTATTTTTTTGGGATTTTAAATCAAAAGAAATAATTAAATCTAACTAAACAATCAATTAAAATTAATTAATTACTAATAAAATTAATTAATATTTAAATTAATTGATCAATTAAATAACTAATTATTAAATATAATTAATTAATTCAAATTTATTTTTGAATTAATAAATAATTAAAATGAATTTTGGAATTAAAAATGAAATTTTAGAAATTATAAATAGAATGTTTGAATTTACTTTTAAAAGAAAATTTAGAAATAAGTTATAGAATTTTGATTAGGGAAAAAGAAGATTGAACCCGGGTCGAAACCTGGTTGGACCGCGGGTCGAGAGGGAGGAAAACAGGTTGACAAGAACCTGCCGGATCCGCGTGTCGTGATGGAGGAAAATGGGTTGACAAGAACATCAGCGGTTCTCCAGAATTTGGCGGGTTCTTGTCAACTCCGACGACCTCGATTACGGCCACAGACATAATATTGACTCTTCTTACTAGGTCAGTCAACATTAACATCAACAATACAACTCGGAACCATTGAAAACACGAGGACATCGTCCCCAAAACTCCTTCTCCGATCGAAATCGAACCGGAGTTCGAGCTTTGCCGGCGATGGACGAAATCGGTGAATTCAAAACCAATATCAATGATCTTTGTACGAAACTAAAGCTTGAGATAGGAGTACTCTACTAATACCATTCAATTAAACCCAGGTTAATTGAATCAGAAGTCCTAAAAAATCAATCAAGAACATTCAAAGTTTCAAACCCTAATTTAATTTACGAAACTAAAACCTCAATTTTTCTATGTTATTTAACTCAAAATTCAACATTTAATATACCAAATTGACCAGAATTCAATTATCTACAACATGCAATCATCCAATCACATAAACTACTTCAAAATCAAAAAGTCTCAATTTAACCTTAATTTAATTCAAATTTAAATAAATAATTATAAAATAAACTGTTGATTCTGCAGGTGTACGGATTGAAGAACTTTAATCTACTCGTTGATAGTTTCGATTCGACTACTTGCACACCCAAATCGGAGTTCGATAACGCCTTAGAAACTAATAGTAGCTACATGAAACTTTTTATCTAGCCTTGTGGACACATTCTACTTGACTTCATCAATGGAAAATTTGAGACCATCTTACTCTAGATCCAGTTGTGTGAATGAGATTCAAAGTATTTTCAGCCTCCTCATTGACCTGAGCATCCAGAGTTTGATAGGTTGTAATAGGGTGAGTAAATGTCTCATCATCCAGGGAAATGGAATCTATAACATCTCTGTATTCTTGTTGAAATAGCCTTTCCCTTTCTGCATCACTGACATTCATTGACTCACTAGCAATGGTTGCCATCCTTATATCACCTCTACTTGCTTTTCTCTTTTTATCTCTCTGTTCTTGTATCAAGGGCTCCCCTAGCTCACACCACTCACACCCCCACCTTCACCTACTAAGGTGGGACCCCATTCACTCACTTTTTCCATACTTGAAGAAATAGTATACGTTGATGAACTCTCAACCTCTCCTTTTTCCTGGGAGCAACCCAACCTCCCACTCATGTCACTCCCTTTCCTCAATCCTAACAGTGATTGAACAAATACTAAATCATCTACACTTGTAAGAGATTTGGAAATGTCAAGTGTTTCTGTAGTGACTATCAACAGATGTGGAATATCCGTTGATGGTGTAGTTCTGACTATCAACGGATGACTGTTGTGAAACAGATCTGTTGAAGGACAATCATTTATCAATGGATGATGGATATCACTTGATGAAGTAGAAATAAATGGAATAAAAGTTAAAACTATTGTTGAGTCTGTGGAGATTGATTTTAGATTTTGGTGCACAGACTCTTCAACAGTTGTAAAAAGAAATGGCAAGTGATCCAATAAATCATCAATTAGATGATGATCACTTGTTTGAGTTTTGGGCTCCTCCATGAGTTTAAGAGATGGAGAATCAGGAATTGATGTGGAAATCATGTCTATATCCAGAGAGATGGTTGGAGAGCTTTGTGTTTTGGGTGTATCAATTGTTAGAGAATGGGGCTGTGACTCCACATTTACTGGAGCCGCATCAAACTGACTTTGTGAATATGCAAATACCAAGTCTTTGACTTGAGATTGCACGGTATGACTCCCCCATCGGTTTAGATTTTTATTTTCTAATGTAAGTATGGGCTAGGTCTTTAGTTCCCCTTCCTCTTTTGTCCTGTGCTCTTGGTTGGGAGCTCTTTTCAATAGTCACATCCTTTTGGGAGGATGCAACCAGGGATGTGCTAATTTCCTTTTCAACAGCCGCAGTCTGTTGGGAGACTACAGTGTAGCTAGTTTGGGTCACACTTTCCTTACCCTCCTTATTCTTGGGGCTTCTTTGATTTTCACCCCTTCCCTCACCTTTCTCACCACCCTATTCACTCCTCTCAAGTGTTGTGGTGGATTTTACAACTGGTGTCTTTTAAGGGACACTAGAGGTGGTTTTCTTTGACTTGGATTTTGAAATTCTTGGTTTAGTGGCTTTGGTAGGAATCTGTTTGGTCACTGTCACAGATTTTATAGCCGTTTTAGAAGGCAAAAGAAATTGGAGGTTGGGGAGAATTAGGGATAAAAACATTTACATCACTTACCTGAGGTGCCTCAATAATGGGAAGATAGTTGAGGGCACCTCACTCCTTAGGTTGTTCCTGATCAAATCTGTAAGAAGTTTCTTTTCTTGAACCCAACAGTCAAGCTTGTTGTTTGGGTTCTTAATAGATAAATCCCTTAAAATATGGTTAGCTAGTATCATAAAAAATCTAGCATAGTACAAATTTCTAGGCCTTTTATGAATATTTCCTAATTTATACCCTATTTCTAGCATGACATAGTTGCTAAAATAAAAATACTTATCAGATAAGAGCATGTAGAGCATGTTAAGTAAAGCAAAAATAATGGCATCAAAATTGCTAATTTTACCAGAAAATACTTTAATAAAAGCATCACACAGATAAACCACTCTTTTCTAAGCCCTTTTCTCTTAATACTACCTAAAATAGCAAAATCTAGAGAGTAACCCATAGAATGAAGCATATTAACCACATCAGGGTCAGTGTGTGGAGCATTTGTGTTATTTTCAGGCAATTTGAAGCATGACTGGATCATATCAGAATTAACACAGTAATCGTTACCTTTGAGAGTAAAGGTAACAGTCATGTCCTTTGAATTAAAAACAGCAGTAGCCAAAATTTCTTCTACTACTTCACAGTAGATGACTGGTAACTCGAGCATAGAGTACTTGAGTTTGCAGTTGCTGATAAACTCCATCATCTTGTGATAGTCTTCATGCACAACACTCTTGTCTACCAGGGCTACAAACTTGTTCTTTTCATATACATACCCTGTTTGAGACATGATTTTCACAACTGGAGCCATTTTTGCTGAGTTTTGAGGTTACAGAAAGAAAGGGTTTTGGAGATGAACGCGAGTAAATTTTCCTTGTGAATTTAGATAAAGATAAAAGAGAGATCTAAAAATGAAAATGGCTTTTATTGTTAGAAAAAATTGATGATATCATTATATAAACTATCAGAGTTTATTATCAGTATTTGATATCAGGATTTACTGAAGGTGACGTCATCAGTACTTGTCTATCAGTAATTGATGATCAGCATTTGACGATCAGTATTTAGTCACATCAGTAGAAATCAAAGAAGGAAATAGATTTCATAATTCAAGTCGGTGAAGGACTTTACTTACAGAAGCAATCATATATGGATATGTATTAGGTTTCCTTATTGTAATAGAATAGGATTCCTTATTGATTGTGTAACTGTGCACTATATAAGCACAAATTAGGTTTACACTATATGTGCTACAAATTAATATATCTCTCATATAACCTAGAAGCTTTCAAGGATAATTGTTCATCCTTTGAGAGAGTACTTTTGTAATAGTTTTTATCTGATTAATATTAAAACTGTTGATTCCGTTAAGCTTTATCGAATTGTTGGCATACATTGTATTCACCCCCCTACAGATGTATTACAGACCTAACAATTGGTATCAGAGCTTGATGTTGATATAAAAATAGTTTAAGATCTGAAAATCAATCTTTAATGGTAGACAAAGAACCACAACAATAGAATCCACCTCCACCCCCAGCCACATCACAGATTAGCAACAATATGAGTAGGTATTAGGCTATCAAGGTTCCAATCCTAAAGATACATGAATATCCAATCTGGAAGGTCAAGATGGCCGTGTGTTTGGAAGCTACAGATCCTGAATATCTAGGCAGGATTTATTATGGTCCTCATAGGCCAATGAAGTTGGCAATACTAGTTGTTGGTCAAGAAGAAAAAATGGCTGATATACCAAAGAAGGACGATACTACAGAGGATCTATCATCAATCATGAAAGATGCAAAAGCAAGACATATATTGCATAGTAGTCTTGATAGTGTTATGTCCAATAGGGTTATTGGATGTGAAACAGCAAAGGAAATGTGGGATGCTTTAGAAGTAAAGTGTCAAGGTACTTCTGCTATAAAAAAAAATAGGAGAACAGTACTTACTCAGGAATATGAGCACTTTTACTTAAGAGATAATGAGTCCTTAACTGAGATCTATGATAGGTTTCAAAAATTGTTGAATCACTTATCTCTTGTCAACAAATAATATGACCAAGAGGACTAAAACTTGAAGTTTCTGCTTGCACTCCCTGAAAAGTGGGACTTTAAAGTCACATCAATATGGGATAATTATGAACTTGAGGAAATATCTCTAGATGAGATCTATGACATGCTGAAGACTCATGAACTAGAGATAGAGCAAAGGAGCAGCAGAAAAGGATCAAAGCCTAGACCAGTTGCACTTAAAGTCGCCAAAGGAGAAAGCTAGGAGAAAAGGTTACTCCAAAGGAAAAGCTATGATTGCAAAGTTTGATACTGATTCATAAAACTATAATGATGATTCAGACACTGATAGTGAATCAGATACTGATAGTGATCATGACAACAATGAAGACATTCAACAATTGGCTGCTATATTAGTTAAAAGCTTCAAAAAGATGGTCAACAAGAAATTCAAGAAAGGGAAAAGGTTTTCCAGAAAGGGTTCCAGTTCCTCGAACTCTGATAAGAGGAATGACAGAATAAATACTGATTGGAAGGAATCAAAGAATAGAAAATTTGACAAGTCCAAGGAAAAGTTCTATAACTGTGATGGAATTGGACACTTTGTAGCTGAAAACAGAAAACCAAAGGTTGAGAAGAAACAATCCTTGATCACAAAGAAGAAAAACTGGGATGATTCATTAGATTCAGATGATGGTGTTAACTATGCTCTCATGGCAAATGATGACACTGAGGCTGCCATTGCTGAATTAAAGGTACCTCAAACCACACTTGTTTTTGATACTGATGATATCCATGAATTAAGATTATTTTTTAAATCTCTGCTTGTTATTTATAGAGATCAAACTTTAGAGAATGAAAGAATAAAGAGTGAAAACTCTGAGTTAAAGAAAAAGAATGATCACCTAGAAATTGAGTTACTTTCTATGCTAGAAATTTAAAAAGAAATAGATAATGTTGTTTATGTTAAAGAAAGACTGTTAGAAAAGCATGTTTATCTAGAAAAGGAGTTAGCTAAAGAAAGAAATGTTATTAGGCTTTGGACTAACTCAGAAAAAAACAACTTAGGAAATTTTAGAGAATGGCTATTAGGGATCAGGATTAAGATATACCAATAGATCTAATTCTGCTAAGAAAAATGGAAAAGAAACTGAGAATGTTAAACCAACAAATACTGATCATAATGTAATACTGAACAAGGTTCAACTGAAGCCCATTAAGTTTAATTCAAGTGCTGATATTGTTAAGTCAATTCATGAGGTAGGTCCAACCTCAGCACCTAAATCAAATTTAAATACTGATAAGAGTGAACAAGTTCACACAAGATCAGTAAATATTGGTTTAATGACTCAGAAACAGCTTAAGCAAAAGCTGAAGGAATTACACATGAAAAACAAGGAGAAAAAGCCTAGGAAAAACAAGAATGGTAAAGTAGGTGTTAATGAACATGGTACTTATTAAACTATTCCTAATGCACCAAGAAAGACATGCTTGAATTGTGGTAGTACTAATCATCATTCTTGCAGGAAGAATAAAGAGATAAATATTGTTCCTCCCAAATCAGAGTTTAGAAATAGAATATTTAGATATAAACCACAAAGTTCTTGTTTTTATTGTGGTAGTGTGTGGCATTCTATTTATACATGTAAAGAGTATCATAGTTTATATTATAATTATTATGAACTGAAACCCTCTTTAAATAAAGCAAACTGTTTCCGCAAGTGTAAATACTGATAGTAAGAATATTAACACAAACTCTAATATGAAGTCTTCTGCTGCATATGTTAACAAACTTAAAAAGTCCAAAGGATCCAAGAAAGTTCGGATCCTTAAAAACACTAACTGATTTAAAAACTAATTGCAGGGTAACAGGAGAAATTCTCTAATCTTGGACAGTGGATGCTTAGGACACATGAATAGTTATAAGTGAGAGTTTAAGGAGAAGGATGGCCCAAATGTTTCTTATGGAGATGGCATATAATATCCTTGATATATCGTGTAATTATTTTTATCAATTGATTATTACGTAAATTTTGATGAAATATCTGTTGAGTGGTATTTGTGTTTGGATGTATAAATGTGATAAAATTTGAGTATTTCAATTTTTAAATGTCCTAAAGTATAAATAATTTTGATATTTTTATATTAATTTTTATGTTGTTATATAATTTTATAAATGATTTATGGATTTAATAAATTATTTTTCCGAGTATTTATAAATTATTTTGTATAATCGGGAATCGACCGACTCCAAATGTTTTTACGTTTTTTCAACCCGAAAGTCTCGGGAAAACTCCTTTCTAACCTAATTTGAATATTCTGAGCATTTTCCATGTTTTGACTTTTGCGATCCGGAGTACGGTTTTACCCGTGCGGTTCCCAGCGCAAAATTTTTGATACAATATTTGTTTCGGTAAATCAATAAAACCCGTATTTTTGAGTAACGAGTTCTTTTGATTAAACTATTCTATTATCTTCTCGTTACATGTGTAACCAAAGCGCTGAGATCAAGTCTGTATTTACAAAAAGCCTGGTTTAGATGATTATTCTAAAATCTGTACCGAATTGGATCAGTTTTGTTATTACTTAATGATTAATTATTCTATTTTTATATCCGATTTGATCCTACGGGGTACCAATATTCTATAAATATATTTAGCCAATACCGTATCTTATTCTGTACAGATAATTATAACTGGACAGTAAAAATAGATAATTATCCAGAGAAAATACGTATATTCATCGCGTTCTTCTTAATCTAACTCAAGCTCACGAAAGAAAGTGACCTAGCAAGAAAAATTGAGGCTTTAAGAACAAGAATGTCAAATATTGAAGACTCAGTTTCCAAGATACTTCAAAATCAAGAAACTCGTAATCAATTATTCCAACAGTTGATGGTTACACAAACTTCACCTCCAACACTTCAACTTGATAATAATAAAAATGGGGAGAAGAATGTGTATGTTTAAATTTCAAAAGTAATAGTTCCATCTATTACCATGCCAAATCCATCAGCCAAGGGGCACTTAGACAACATAGATCTCATCAATCTGGCTGCAGCTGAATTAAAGACAAGGAACAGAGGAGGAAAATTGATTACAGAATCACTCAAATTTTTACCTCAACTGCAAATCAATCAAATTCTGTGAAGCACTTCACACAGTTAAGGCCACTAACTCTAAAAGAAATGAAGCTGGGAAAATGTGTGAAGGGAAAAACCTCAAGCATAAATGAATTCAATCCCATTGTGGTGCTCAAGCCAAAACCATCAACCTTCAAGATTTTAACCAAGCACCCAATGTTGCTTGACTATTCACCACCCAGGCCTGATGAGCTGAAGCTTCTTGGTAAGACAATTAAAAGCTACAAAACAACTAAAGATGTAGCCTTGAGAAGTAGAATTACAAGAATCTACAAACATGGATAAATGATCTGTGGAATGAGTGGCCATCCTCAGTTTGTTGAGGCTAAGAAAGAGGAAGACAAAAAGATAAAGTTATTGCCTAGCTAAAAAAAGGAAAGACACTGCTGAAGCTCAAAAGAATGTTAAAAAGCCTATAACTGAAATAGAAGAAAAATTGGGTGATGAAAAGAAAGAAAAGAAGCCTGAATGGAAAAGAGGCAAAAGAATCAAGCTGAAGCCTGGTAGATGGGTAAGCAAAATTTCTAGAAAAGAGGAAAGTGACCATCTCAATCTATGCCTTCAAGCCAACCAACTGGGCCCTCTATGGAAGCAGCAGAGATTAAGGACAATCCTGAGGTCAACTTTCATGGTGAGTCAATTGTGCCAAAGGACGAGCCTATAGATTGGGATAGTTTATCAATTCATGATCTAGACATACCTCTACCAACCAAAAAGAGAACTTCAAGATGGAAGAGCAAAGGAGTCAAGCAAACCTACCTCAAACCAAAGCCATCTCAAAACCCAAGCCTACTGTCAACAAAGATGACCAACTCTACATCTGTGACATCAAGGAATTCTCAGACATTGAACTATTTCTGGATGAAGTGAAAGGGGTTGATGCTAACTATTGGCTTCCAGAAAGATTAGTATTCATATATAAATGGGGTAATCAGATCACATTGCCTCTCTACAGGATTCTCAATGAAAGCTACAATGTCCTGGTCAAAGTATTTTCTCCTATGAAGAAGGACTTTAGATTCACAAAGGTTACCAAGTCAGAAATACTTACAAAGATAAGTTCAATCAGACAAATATTGGGAGATCCTAGTGCACTACCAAGAGTTCTAGATATTCCAAACACTAGTAATACAGTGCATATGAAGCCCTATTGGATTATGGAGTTTACAGATGAAAAGTATGTTAGAAGATTTTTCAGACTTGAAGACCAACTCAAAATCTCTAGTAATGAAACTCTTAAAGAGATGCTGGAGATATTGGATATCAATGAAGAAGATGAAGCCTAATTCTACATACAACACCAACTTCAGATAGAGGAAAACAATAAGTGGTTGGGGAAGAAAACAATGGAATCAAGGAAAAAGAAATGGTTTGCTCAGTCTAGAGGAGCACCTTGAAAAATGGCATGTAAAGCTCTTTTAACTTTCTTTGTACAATTTAATTTTATTGCAGCATTTTATAGTTTATCTACTTTTTAATGTATCAGTTCTATAGGGTATTTTGTTATCATCAAGTCAACCTAAATTTATGCCTATAATTCTATTAGACATAAATTGGAGGAGATTGTTATGAATATATTTTAGTCTTGAAGATAATTCACCAAAATACCTAATTAGATTAATTAAGTGTCTTTTGTAGCCTTCAATGGATAACCTCAGTTATCTATACGTTGAAGGAGTAGCTTATATGAATAAGTATGTAGAACATTTTGTACACTAGAATATCTGGTGGATTTAGTAGTTTTCAACAGTTATTAATGAAAGGAATATGTCTTAAGTCCAATCATGTATGCGGATTTAGAAATAAATTTTATGTAATCTGTTTTGATTTCATTGATATTAATAAAAGACTTGTTTTGTTTTTTATTACGGGCTCTATCTATTTAAGTGTTTAAATAAGATATACCATAGTTTAGAGTAAAGCTTTTTATGGATTATGATGAGATCATAATAGTGAGACCTAAAAGATGATAACTATAAACTTAAATAGTTCCTGGTCATAGGATTACTAACTGGTAATTAATAATCCGTAAAGATCGGTACATACTATGCTTGCTTCATTATGAAGGATGTCTGTTCTCATAGATATTTGTGTGGTGACACTATAGCTAGTATGTAGGTGCTTATTATAGAATAAGTTCACTGAACATGACTCGCACAGCTGAACAACTGATGGAGTTCACTCACGTTTCAGCAGTTGTTCACATAGTGATAGTTGTACAAGTATCCTTAGACTTGAGGTCATCATAGTCATCTTGTGTACACTGAACTATGCTTTGGTTTAGTTCTTAGTCTCTAGGGACAATTATTAGGGCTCTACTGGGTATAGGAATTTGTATACAAAGATAGTGAATGATCAATAAAGGATCTACCCCTTCCAGTGAAGGAAGAGAATGTTCAAGGCTGATCCACTTATGCTAGTTCAGGAATCTCTGGCCAGAGTGAATGAAATTAGAAAGGAGTTTCTAATTTACATAGAACTGAGCATAGTAAATGGGAAAGCAAATGATTAAATTAGATAGGCTTGACACAAGTTCCATACCTTGTATTTAATCGGGACATTGTAGGGTAGAAGGAGTTAATTGTACGGTAACTATTCACTGAATAGGTTCTTGGTATTCTAAGAAGTGAATTCGTATTATCCAGATAGTCGCGATATGCTGAGAAGTATCCCTCATGATGTAGAATAAATATGATTAATTAATTAATCATATTTAATAAATTAGAGAATTTATATAAATAATGATAAAATAGTTTTATTATTATTTATTTCTACTACCGGCTTAATATTGAACCTACAGGGTCACACCATAAAAGAGAATAATTTAATGGTGGAGGAATTAATTAATAATGGCTAATAATTATTTATTTATGAAATAAATAATTAATTGGAAAATTTAATAATTGATTAAATGAGATTTAATTGATTATAAATTAATTAAGAAAAGTTCTTAATATTATTAATTAAGAATTTAATTTTTGGAAATTAAATCAAGAGAGAGAATTATTTCTAAAGTGTTTAGAAAAAGGATTAATAATTAAAAGATGTTTTAATTATTAATGTGAATAATAAAGGGTTAATAATAATAATATTTTATGGGAAAATTTCTGCTGAAAATTTTGCCTATAAATATACTATTATAAACCCTATTTTTATTCTAACCCAAAATTTTTAGAAAAACCTAATTTTCTCCACCTCCTCCTCCTCCTCCTCCTCCTCCTTAGCATCGTTTTCTTGGTGGATACCGGTGGAGTGCTTCACGTTTGAGGAGCAGCTGCTAAGGATCTTTGATCGTTGCTTTTGGATCGCTATTAAAGGTTAGTAATCGATTCATATGTTTTAATCACGATTTATATGCTTTTATTTGGATTTTATATGTGTAAAGTGTTTTACCATGCTTCCACTGTGATTAAAATCCAACAATGGTATCAGAGCATAGGTTGTATGCATATAGATCTGTGGTAAAAATTTTAGAATTTTATGTGCTTGTATGAATTAATTATAATTTTTATAAGTTATATTATGGATTAATTATGACTGATGAGAAATCGTTTCTCAGAATAATTTTGAATGTTAATCTGGGTTCTACAAGTGTTGTAGATCGTCTGGGTATTTTTCTTATAATTTTATGATGTATAGATTATTTATTATGAATTTTTGAAGTTGTTGTAATTAAATTCGTAATTAAATAATCATATATATATATAAATGTTAGTATGTATATATATACATCTGTTGAATGTTTATGCTGATGGCACGGAAAGAAGACAAAGACAGAGACAGCAGCACGGTTTTTCGTGCATGTAAAGGCGGCGGCGACTCACAGAAGATGGGAGGACCGCGCGTCTGCCATGCGCACGTGGGGCTCACGCGCTGGTGGGCCACGCGCGGCGCGTGTCAGACACGTGCTGGTCAAGCAGTGCTGACATCATGCTGACGTCATCAGATGACGTCATGCTGACGTCAGCGTAGGGTTTTGGGCGCGTGAGGCGCATGGGCGCGCGTGGACGGCAGTGGGACACGCGCCTGACTGCGCGTGTGCGCGTGACGGCGCGTGGGTTACCTTCCCGGGGCGCGTGAGGGCGCATGGGAGCTCATAATTGGGCGTTTTTGGTGCCGTTGGATTCGTCTTTTCGAGACGCTTCTAATGGTATATTATATGATATTTTATGAAATTATTTCGAACTGTTTATAGCTAACAGAAGTGTTTTAAAGCTGTTTTTGACTATTTTAATAGCTTTTAAATGCTTCATGTGGTACATAGAGATGTATAATGCATAGACCAATATGCTAGATGATGTAACATGCCTACCTTGACATTTATTCATGTTTATATATTTGATATATGCTTAGTTTATCATGCGATGATAGATTTAGGTGAACTTAAATGAATATAAGGCGTTTGTTAGACAATCTGGTATAGTGAAATTGTTTCATAACCTTAATAATAATATTATGAATACAATCATGAGATTCTTGTATTTATGAAACATGTAATTGAATATGAATTTTCAATATGAGAGAAAGGATGATTCTGTCAACAACAGATTTCTATCTGTAAGAAAGGGTTATTAAGTGACGCCTCTTGACAATGCTACACCCGATCTGGGAATCATCTAATTATTGATTATTGATTTGAAATATTTAATTTAAAAGGAAGAATCTCTTTATAATATGATTATGATTGTAATATAATATAATCCATCTAAAATTAAATAATATCAAGTAGTAATTGGCTAATGACATAACGGGCTTGTGTCAGTCATAGCCTTCCAACATGATAGAAAGTAGTTCTTATTTTTGAATCATTGTCGGTTCGTGCTACAGCCGAGGGCTTTGATTTCGAAATAAGAAATATTTGTCTAATACATAGAGATGTGTACATTGAATTAGAATCTAAAGTTCGGTACGTGCCACAGCCGTGGGCCATTGGAGACTGATTCAATTATACAAAATGTTGGGTTAGACTTGACTTAGAATATTGAGTTTGTCGTACCACAGCCGTGACTAAATTATTCAAGAGGCTAAAGTTTGATTAGGGAATAACATAAGATGTAATTGACAAGAGTTGTCTTCCTATTGAACATTACATGGCGGTTCGTGCTACAGCCGGGGTTGTGTAATGGAATGTAGGATCCCTATTCCCACTAGCATTATGAATGCTTAATTTTTCACGTAGGGGGTTGAATAAATTAGATAAACTAGTGGGAGCCACTTATGAATAAAGACCCGATTCATATAGTGTTTTGAAATGAAATTGAATATTTGTTAAGTGTTGTTATGTGTTTATCATTTACAGATTTACTATATACATTATGTCTTCTGCACTATCACTCAGGAGCCTACTAGATGCTCACAAGTTGACTGGTCCTAATTATGCTGACTGGCTTCGAAACATGAGAATTGTTCTCAGGGTTGAGAAGCTGGAATATGTGCTTGACTCACCTAAGCCTACTGAACCTGCTAGCGATGCACATAATGATGAACATGTTTTGTATCGTAAGTGGATAGATGATGCAAATGTTTCTCAATGCGTCATGCTAGCTTCCATGAACATTGAGCTACAGAAGCAACATGAGTATATGGATGCTCACACTATCCTAATGCATCTACAAGAGTTGTATGATGTGGCGGGGAGGACAGCTCGATATGAGATATCGAAGGAGCTGTTCGGTTGTAGGATATCTGAGGGATCATCTGTGAATGACCATGTACTTAAGATGATCAATTTGATTGAACGTCTTGGACAACTTGGTTTTACCATGGATGGGGAGCTGAGCCAAGACTTGGTCTTGCAATCGCTTCCGAGTTCGTTCTCGCAGTTTGTTGTGAACTTTCACATGAATAAGTTGGATGTCAGCCTGCCTGAACTCCACAACATGTTGAAGACTGCGGAATCGAATTTTCCCACTAAGAAGAGTTCTGTTCTTCTAATTGGTGAAGGTTCCAATCCTAAGAAAAGGAAGAGGAACCCTTCCAAGAAGAAGAAAGTAGGTGAAGAAAAGCCGGTTCCACCAAAAGCTGAAGACCCCAAGAGCAAAGTTGTTTGCTTTCACTATAACAAGGTGGGGGCACTGGAAGAGGAACTGCAAGGTTTACCTTGCAGAATTGTAGAGGAAGAAGGGTAGTGAGACTACCGCTTCTGATTCAGGTATGTTCATGATAGAAGTGAATATGTCATTAAATCAAATTTCTACTTGGGTATTAGATACCGCCTGTGGTTCTCATATCTGCAATTTATTGCAGGGACTAAGGAGAAGTAGGACTCTTAAGGAAGAGGAGGTGATTCTACTGATGGGAAATGGAGCAAGAGTTGCTGCTGAAGATGTAGGATCATTTCATTTACATATGCCTACGGGCAAGACTATTGTTTTTTTTAAATAATTGTTATTTTGTTCCCTCGATTGTGAGGAATATTATTCCCATGTTAGACTTGGCTGAATTTTCGTTTATTATTGAGAATAATGAATGTTCTATTCTTAGAGATAATATTCTTTATGGACGTGGTACTTTAAATAATGGTCTCTATGTATGTGACATAATTTACTTCAGATTGAACAAACTAATAAAAGTAAAGGGATGATGAAAATCTCACTTTCTTTTGGCACTGCAGACTTGGTCATATTACTGAAAATAGACTGCGAACATTGCATAAGGAAGGGTTACTTGACCCCTTTTGATTTTGAATCATATCCTACATGTGAGTCTTGTCTATTGGGTAAAATGACCAAATCTCCATTTAGTGGACATGGAGAGAGGGCTGCAGATTTGCTAGGATTGGTACACACAGATGTATGTGGACCAATGTCTATGCAAGCCATGGGTGGATTTTCATACTTCATTACTTTCATAGATGATAGATCTAGATTCGGATATGTGTTTGTTGAAACACAAGTCTGAAGCCTTTGAAAAGTTCAAAGAGTATAAGTATGAAGTGGAGAAACAAACCAAAAATGGTATTATAACTCTTCGATCAAATCGAGGTGGTGAATACTTGAATGGAGAGTTTCTGGATTATCTCAAAGAAACGTGTATAGTCTCTCAGTGGACTCCTCTAGATTGGTATCTGAAAGGAGAAATCGAACTTTGTTAGACATGGTTCAGTCCATGATGAGCTATGAGAATCTTCCAGTATTCCTATGGGGTTACGCATTGGAAACCTCAGCATATTTACTGAATAAGGTGCCTTCTAAATCTGTTCCTCAAACTCCATATGAGATATGGAAAGAAAGGAAACCGAGTCTTAAACATGTTAAGATTTGGGGATGTCCAGCTTATGTCAAGAAAGTTGACCCAGATAAGCTGGAATCTCGATCCGTAAAATCTAGTTTTGTGGGATATCCTAAAGAGACTTTAGGGTAGAGTTTATCCTTGAAGGAAATAGTGGGAGCAAAATTGAACTTGATGAAGTTCAAGAAGCACAAACTACTACAGATCAAGTGGAAACACCTGTTCAGACTGAACAACCTTCTGTGGAACAGCCCGTTCGTAGGTCAGAGAGAGTGTCTCGCCAACCTGAGAGGTATTATGGCCTTGTCATTGAGAATGACAATGAGTTGTCAATCTTCGATGAAGACGACCCTGTGACCTATAATGAGGCTATGAGTAGTGTTGACTCAGAGAAATGGCAAGGTGCCATGAAATCCGAAATGGAATCTATGTATACGGTATACAAAAGAAAGATTAGAGCAGATGGCCAGGTGGAAACCTTTAAGGTCAGGCTTGGGGCAAAAGAATTCAAACAACGGCAATGGATTGACTTTGATGAAACCTTTTACCTGTAGCCCTGTTAAAATCAGTTCGGATTTTGCTTGCGATTGCTGCTTACTACGACTATGAAATCTGGCAAATGGCCAGATGGTTTTCTTTCCAAGGGAAATGAAAACCTAGTGTGTAAGCTGTTGCGAACCATATGTGGTTTAAAGCAAGCTTCTCGTAGATGGAACATCCATTTTGATGAGACAATCAAAGAGTTTGGTTTTATCAAAAACGTAGATGAACCATGTGTCTACAAAAGGGTTAGTGGGAGCGCGGTAACATTTCTAGTATTTAAAGAGAGTTGACACACATAACAACATAGCAGACCCACTCACAAAGCTACTTTCTGAAAGTCACTTTGATCGTCATAAAGACAAGATGGGTATTAGATACTAGAGTGATTGGCTTTAGTACAAGTGGGAGATTGAAAGGAATATCTCCTAAGTCCAATCATGTATGAGGATTTAGAAATAACTTTTATGTAATCTGTTTTGATTTCATTGATATTAATAAAAGACTTGTTTTGTTTTTTATTACGGGCTCTATCTATTTAAGTGTTTAAATAAGATATACCATAGTTTAGAGTAAAGTTTTTTATGGATTATGATGAGATCATAATAGTGAGACCTAAAAGATGATAACTCTAAACTTAAATAGTTCCTGGTCATAGGATTATTAACTGGTAATTAATAATCCACAAAGATCGGTACATACTATGCTTGCTTCATTATGAAGGATGTCTGTTCTCATAGATATTTGTGTGGTGACACTATAGCTAGTATGTAGGTGCTTATTATAGAATAAGTTCACTGAACATGACTCGCACAGCTGAACAACTGATGGAGTTCACTCACGTGTCAGCAGTTGTTCACATAGTGATAGTTGTACAAGTATCCTTAGACTTGAGGTCATCATAGTCATCTTGTGTACACTGAACTATGCTTTGGTTTAGTTCTTAGTCTCTAGGGACAATTATTAGGGCTCTACTGGGTATGGGAATTTGTACATGAAGATAGTAATTGATCAATAAAGGATCTACCTCTTTCAGTGAAGGAAGAGAATGTTCAAGGCTGATCCACTTATGCTAGTTCAGGAATCTCTGGCCAGAGTGAATGAAATTAGAAAGGAGTTTCTAATTTACATAGAACTGAGCATAGTAAATGGGAAAGCAAATGATTAAATTAGATAGGCTTGACACAAGTTCCATGCCTTGTATTTAATCGGGACATTGTAGGGTAGAAGGAGTTAATTGTACAGTAACTATTCACTGAATAGGTTCTTGGTATTCTAAGCAGTGAATTCGTATTATCCGGATAGTCGTGATATGCTGAGAAGTATCCCTCGCGATGTAGAATAAATACGATTAATTAATTAATCATATTTAATAAATTAGAGAATTTATATAAATAATGATAAAATAGTTTTATTATTATTTATTTCTACTACCGGCTTAATATTGAACCTACAGCGTCACATCATAAAAGAGAATGATTTAATGGTAGAGGAATTAATTAATAATGGCTAATAATTATTTATTTATGAAATAAATAAATAATTGGCAAATTTAATAATTGATTAAATGAGATTTAATTGATTATAAATTAATTAAGAAAAGTTCTTAATATTATTAATTAAGAATTTAATTTTTGGAAATTAAATCAAGAGAGAGAATTATTTCTAAAGTGTTTAGAAAAAGGATTAATAATTAAAAGATGTTTTAATTATTAATGTGAATAATAAAGGGTTAATAATAACAATATTTTATGGGAAAATTTCAGCTGAAAATTTTTCCTATAAATATACTATTATAAACCCTATTTTTATTCTAACCCAAAATTTTTAGAAAAACCTAATTCTCTCCACCTCCTCCTCCTCATTAGCATCATTTTCTTGGTGGATACCGGTGGAGTGCTTCACGTTTGAGGAGCAGCTGCTAAGGATCTCCGATCGTTGCTTTTGAATCGCTATTAAAGGTTAGTAATCGATTCATATATTTTAATCACGATTTATATGCTTTTATTTGGATTTTATATGTGTAAAAGTGTTTTTACCATGCTTCCGTTCTGATTAAATTCCAACAATTAAGTCATGTTGACTTTGGCTAATAGCAAGATATACAAAATAGGTTGGTTAATTGTAAATAGAAAATAACTTTTAATTTTATATTAGTAAAAGAGTATCAATTGCTATAGAAATAACTTCAACTGCTAATCTACAAATCTTCAACAGATGTCTCCACAAGCTTCAACGGATAAAGTAATATGCCTTCAACGGATAAGTCAAGCCTTCAACGGATATCAGTTAAAGCTCTCAACAGATATTATCAAGAATTCTTCAACGGATGACTTCAATATAGTGTGAATGGATAAGACCTATGAAGAATCAACGGATAATCAACAAAGATAGCAGTTGAAAGGGACTTGACAGAAGCTGATAGAGTCACATGGGTTGATAGTGCACAAAGGAATGTGGCAGCCTAATTGCATGTGTTAGAAGAAAATGAAGCATTTCCATTTCTATGCAAGACAAGCTCGTTCAAAGATGATGTATCTAACTTGGATTGCATTGGACATAGAAATGAAGAAACATGTGAATTGGACTTAGCTGATAAGAATATTGTTATCTTACTGTACATGTAACTTAGTGATATATAAACCAAGTGTGGAAAATATTTTAGATGTTAAGAATTACAAGATTTAGAACAACAAGAGGAAGCAGGTTGTATCTTTAGTCTTTCAAGTTCTAAATTTTAAAATACTTGTAAGCAGTTGTGCACATTCTTGCATTACATAGACCATTCTGTAATTATGTCGTTATATTATTAGGGATTAACAATATGGGTGTTTTTTTTACAATCAAAGAATGAAGCACCACATATGATTATTTATCACATAAAGAAGATTAAGATGGAAGCGAAATTACATGTTAGAAAGATCAGATCAGATGATTGAACAGAATTTAAGAATGCATTTCTTAATGAATTTTGTACCGAGAAAGGTATTTTAAGACAATAGTCACTACCAAGAATGCCACTAAAAATGTAGTAGAAAGGAAGAATTGCATATTTGTTAAAGCAGTTAGGACTATGCTAAGTGAATCAAGACTTCCTACCTACTTTTGGGATAAAGCTATCAAAACAGGATATTACACTCAGAAACGTACCCTAATTAATAAAGATAATGATAAGACTTTGTATGAGATTATGGTTGGCAAAAGACCAACACTGAAATACTTTTATGTGTTTAGGGCTAAATGTTTTGTGCTTAATGAAGGAAATGAGCATTTGGGAAATATTTGATGTTAAAGCAGAAGATGGCATATTTCTTGGCTACTCTCTGGAATCTAAATCATAAATGGTCTATCTGATTGCTGATCAAAAGTTGATCGAAATCCTTAATGTAACGTTTGTCGACACCAAGCTTGCAAGCCTACAAAATGAAAAAGATTCTGAATCTCTGGAATTTGAGAATCTTTCAGATGATCCTTTATATGAAGATGAACCTGAAGTTACTCCTATAATTCCTAATGTAAATGGAAATAATGATCATGATTTAAGTGATGAGAATGGTGGTAATGCAGATCAGACCAAAAGTCCTACTAGAACCACCAATTATAGAACAGAATCATCAAGTCGAGGAGGCAGCAACTTAGGAGAAGCAGGAAGAGGATCTACTATTCACACTCAATATAATGCTGAACAAGGGGAAAGATCAAGATCTTATCTGCTAAGACAGAGGGTTTGGAACAGAGACCATCCTTTTTAATTCATCATTACTGATCCTGACATGGGAGTGAGAACTAGATGGGCCACACAGAATGAATGTTACTTCTCATAGTTTCTTTTAGAAATGGAGCCCAAGAAAGTGAATGAGGTACTTGAAGATACAGATTAGGTTATTGTTATGCAAGAAGAACTCAATTAGTTTGAAAGGCAGAAAGTTTGGAAGCTGGTACGCTGACTTAAAGGCAAAATAATAATTGACACTAAGTGGGTATTCTGAAACAAATTGGATAAAGATTTTATTTTAACTAGAAACAAGGTCATACTGGTATCTAAAGGTTACTCTCAAAAAGAGGGAATAGATTATAATGAAACCTGTGCTCCAGTAGCTAGACTTGAGGCAATTAGGATGTTTCTGGTATTCATTGCACATTTAGACTTTAAAGTTTAGCAGATGGATGTAAAGAGTGCATTCCTGAATGGGGAGTTAGAAGAAGTGTATGTGGAACAACCTCCGGGTTTTGAAGATTCAAATTTGGTGAACTTTGTATACTTTTTATATAAATCTTTTTATGGTCTTAGGAAAGTACCAAGGACATGGTATGACACTCAGAATTCTTACTTGAAAATGGATTTACTAGAGGTTTTATAGATAAAACGATGTTTCATAAAATGCTTAAAACTGATATAATATTAGTTCAAGTATATCTTGACGATATTATATTTGTTCTACTAATGATGATCTTTGCAAGATATTTTCCAAGTTAATGCAGAGTATGTATGAAATTAGCATAATGGGAGAGGTGAATTCCTTTCTTGGTTTACAAGTGAGTCAAAGGAAATATGGAATATTCATTTATCACCTCAAGTACATTAGAGAACTTCTCAAGAAGTACAATCTGGATGATTCAACTCCATCAAAGACTCTAATACTAACAGCCACTAATCTTGATCAGGACAAAACTGGTAAGAAGATTAACATCATAAGCTATAGAGGTAAGATCGGCTCATTGTTATATCTTACGGCAAGTAGGCCGGATATTATGTTTACAACATGCTTTATGTGCTAGGTTTTAACCTCATTTTAAAGAGTCTCATCTTATATCTGTTAAACGGGTTTTTAGGTATCTTAAGGGAACTCTAAATCTTGGTATTTAGCACCCTAAAGGTACATGTTTTGACCTTGTAGGCTATATAGATTCATATTTTGCATGTTGTAAGATTGATCGGAAAATTACTTCAAGAAGCTGTCAGTTTCTTAGAAGAATATTGGTGTCCTTGCATAGCAGGAAGCAACACTCAGTATCCTCATCAACAGTTGAAGCTGAATATATAGTTGCCGGAAGCTGCTGTGCTCAAATCTTGTGGATGAGGAACCAACTTCGAGACCACGGGTTGTTGATGTCAAAGATTCCAATATTTTACGACAACAGTAGTGCCATATCAATTTCCAACAACCCAGTTCAACACTCAAAAACTAACAACATTAATGCCAGGTATATTCACACAACAACTAAAGATTAATATATTGACAATCAGCTTGGATTTTCATTTCTAATTGGTGAAGAAATATTCAGAATCACAGAGGAAGATTTAAATGAATATCTTCAACTCCTTCGTGATATCTTTGATGACCTACCAAATAAGTGGGAAATCCAATACTTTTTCCATGTCATAAATTACATTCTGGAAAATGGAAAGGTTCCTGGTAAACTATAAAAGCATCATTTACCCAATGAATGACACTTATTTTTCAACATAATCTCCCATTATTTGTCTTTATAGATTGGTGGCTTTCACGGAATAACTTGGTTCAATCAAGTAGTTGGAATAACCATCACCGAGAATCTTTGCATTAACATTGAACACTTGTTCAGGGCTCAAATTTTAGAAAATTAGTCCAAGAATCAAAAATTCTGCTTATATTCTAGGTTTATCCAAATGGTGCTTAATGGTAAATTCATCGGTGATTAGAAAGCTTCGTCTAACACTGATGATCTCATTGACCCTCTAGTTTTGTGAGATAAGATTGTTGACAACCTGATCAAGAACACCGAGTACACTAACAACAACAATGGCAGAGATAAGATAACTCCTAACAGATCATATAGAAGACTACTTTTCTACTCTTTCTCTCAGGTTGAAGACCTACCACTAGACGAGGAAGATGAACAACAGTAAAGTGGATCTTTCACTGAAAAGGAAGCTGAACCTCAATCAGAAAGTGAATCTAAATCTGATAATGTTGAAGAAGAAGTTGCAGCAATGGATACTAAACAAGATCCACCATCAATTGAACCTCAAGAAGAATATGTATCCTCACAATCACCAAAAATGTCTATAGGACAGATCTCTCAAGTATGAATGTTTCTACCAACAGTAGTACTTTTGATAATGTTCCTGATTTAATAAGCATTAGCTTATTACACATGGATGAATTTCACACATAGATCCTTGAGGATCAAGTTAGGCTACAAGGGAATGAGTTTGTTTTCTCGCAGGTTCATAACCACCCTCTAGATACAATTTTTGATACTCAAAATCCCCTAACATAAACCCTGGTGTATAAGGATCCTATGTGTGTAGAAGGAGAAATTGCATGAGATGCAGGAAATAAGGAAAGTACGTAGAATGAACCCGCAACTCTGTCTCCTCAGAAGAAAAGAAGCATCCATACCGAGAAAAATGTGTTCCCCCTTGTATCTTCTCAAAATGATACAATGATTGAAAAGGCAATTAAACAGTTCATAGGTTCATCTTCTCAATAAGATGCGTTTATTAAAATTCTCCCATCATCCAGGTTCTCCTATATAGAGTCTCATGTTCTTTCACCAATTCAAACGCTTGAAGCTTTGAATTTTTCTATTAGGCGAGGTTTTTGGTTAGGAAGAATTGACAGAAACAGAAGGGTCGACCATAATATGGTTAGAATCTTCTGCTCTAGGTCCTTCAGTGGATCAAATGTCTTCACATGTGTTAGGAGAAAGTGTTATAATCGCTTCCAGTTCTAGCACAACAATTACCTCCCCGTGACTAATAAACTTGGATGCATCTACGGATAGGGATTCGACATAGGTGCGGATTGGCAATGCACTGGCAATAAACCAGATACAACTGGTGATCCAAAGGGGAAAGTGTCCTCACAGACACTTGAGAACACTGAAGGAAAAATTCCAAACATGACGACTTTTTTGACTCTCCCAGATATTTAAACTCTAGATCAGTCATCTCAGAATGATATGCAACTTGTCTTATACAATGAATGAGAATTGTGAACTCCCATTGCACCATTGATGACCTCCTTAAGGATGGCTCTAGTGATATCTATAGTTATATCTGATTCTAGGATCTTTGAGATGAGTGCATCGGGGAGTATTGGTGAAATGTAAACCCCAAAACTGAGTGATAGAGTGTTGAGTGAAACACTACGAGAGCCTCGTGAGACACCGAGTGACATGTCTCAGTACATTACCAAAGAATAACTGGAGGAAGAGTTGGCATGCAAAGATGTTTATCTAAAGGAACAACTGGAACTAAAGGTTCAAATTTTAAAATCCGAACTGTCAGTCAGGGATCATCGGGTAGCATATCTTTCCGAACAACTTGAAGTTCAACAAGCATATTTTTCTAGTTTAATGGAATTTACAAAGCAATCTCTATCACACTATAGGAAGGGAAAGGCAATTACCAATATTGGGCCAAATATCGGGCCAAATATCTCAGTTAGCAAGCAAGCGCCAAATTTTACTTCCACTGGGATAGTTCTTGCCAATACTGAGCCAAAGCTCTCAATTAGTATGCAAGTTCCTATTCTGGAGTCATCAACTCAAGAAATTCCTGACTTGCTCTTGTCTACTCAATCACCCCAACTCTGAAGGATAGCATAACTGAGGGTGAGAAAAAGGGAGAGCAAGAAAAAGTAGTTGTTGTTATGGACTTAATTCAAGATGCATTCAAGCAGCAGAATCAATGTATGATTTTAGTGATGACGAAGAGGAAGCTGAGAAAGAATTAAGGGTGGATGAAAGGGTACTCCTAAGAATAAAAGTAGGTGAACAGAGTTCAAGAGCACAGAGGAGAAATCAACTGCCAAACTAGATCTTCAAAGCCAAGTTTTGGTAGCTCAAAGAAGTCTATTATTAGATGTATACGCTCCAACACCTCTATTCACGGAGGAGGAGGATGAACTGGAAGAAGGAAAAATTGATAAAATAGCAGTTCCTAAAGGATTTGACCTGTGTTTGATAAAGCTCCCGTCGAAACAAGAGCAAAGATTACTGATGAAGAAGAGTTTAAAGGAGAAGATGTCTTCTCGTATGATTGTCTATTTTGTAGAGCAACAGAAATCCTTAATACTTCATATGAAGAAATTTGAAATGAAGTAACTAGAACAAGAAAGAATTGATATTCAGAGAAAAGAAGCAAGTAATGAAAGGGAGTCAACTCTGAAAATGAACAGGAGAGGAAGGAAGTGAGAAGAAACCAAAAGCAAAATGGACAAACCTGGGACCTATCTCAAGACTGACACAGACAATAGAAAGCTTCTGAATGTAGTGGAAGAATTTAGATAATGCTACATGAATTTTCATGAATCAATCACGAGTACATTCGGATAATCACTAATTTAACCGTGAATCCTTTGAAGAATGGGTGTAGAATTTATGTAAAGTATGTGGACGGAATATCAATGAAAATATCCATTAGTGTTGTGAAGAAGATGAACATGGTTAAAAAAAATCTGATCTACCAAGATCCCCTGGATGACCTCACTTGAAAATGAATACTTCAGAGACAAACTCTACAAGATGATATTTGATGTATCTATCAAGCTATTGAAAAACCTTTTGTGATTAAGAGTTTTGCATACAATAGGGTGAAAAGCTTGACACTAACTGATGAAAGCATGAGAAAAGTTCCATTTCCTCATCTCACTTCACTGGAAAGTCAACTTAGAAGCAAAAGAGCTCATTTAACAGCTCCTAAATCAAAATATTAGAGGCGGATTTTAAAGTTGCTGAGGTTTTATATGCTTAACGGTTGAATGACAAAATGATCAGAGAATCAGAGAATTCTATGAGAAAAGTGGTCATAACATATCATGAGATGGTGTTTATTGATAAAGTGGCTGAGATTGATATATTAAAAGACAGTGAACCTATAATTAGCAAGGATGATGAAGGGAATCTAGTTTTCGAGATAAATAGAAAAAATGTCAAAATCTCATACTTCAGATTGAGCGACTCAGAACCAATCAGGGAATCCATATGTGATGTTAAAGTCTCAACATGTGATGATGACAAGCATGCCTTTATTTTAATCATTAAGTACTTGAAGAAGTATTAGAGGAAGAGACCATCAATAATACCAAAAGAGTATAAGACTTTCCCAAGAGAATCACTGTCTATCTACTAGCTAGAAAATCATTATTGTTACTTATTCGTCTTCACAAAGACAGTAACATCAGGTATATTCAACTGATGCATAAGGAATTAAATAATCCACTAGCAATGAATGCACCTAAAATTGAAGCTCGTGATTCTGTTCAAGAAAGAATCAACAAGCGTCTTAATAACAAGAAAGTAAAGGAGAAGGGAGAATCTCACCAACACTCAACACAAGCCTCAGAATCAAAGAAGAAAGCTATGAAAAGAAAGCCTGTTCAGAATGAATCTACTTAAGAAGGAGAAGGGAGTCAAGGAAAGAAGCTGAAAAAGTAAAAAACGAAGAAGACATAGTTTAGTTGTTTAGTCTAAAGGAACACTTATTATCTTAGTACTTGTATTTAAAAAAATCTGTGATTGTATATGTGATCCAGAATGCATTTAATATTATTTCCTTCTTTCAAGACGTACTTTTTCTTATTATCAGCTAAGTTATCCTTCAGGGATTTGATTGACGAACTCTAACAAACAAATAATGGGAGATTATAAAGCATAATGTAACGTAATATGTAATCGAGGAAATATAACTCAACATGAAACAAAAAATGATAAATAATATTAACTATAAAGTACATGAATCCAGAAGACGAAGAATGGATAAATGTTATTCCTAGTGAACTAACAATGAGATTTACAGAAGGGGGTTGAATGTAAATCTCAAAACTTTTTCAAGTTTTAAGTAGTTTATAAAGACTGTGTGTTCAAGATGAACAAGTGTGTGAATTGCTTTAAGCTGATACAGACAGATATATATTCAAACACAAATGTAAAGAACACAATAAACCTTTAAAAACTTTTCTGGTAGATTTGTTGTTCCACCAGAGATGGTATTTCAGAAATTCTGTGATCTAAGAATTTGATCACAGCTGCATCCTAGTACAAACTAGATAATTTTTCTCTCAAGATTTTTCTAAACAGCTCTGGAAAAATTCTTATCTAATTACTAGCTACTACTTGGTTTATATATTACCAAGTTTACAAGTGAAGACAAGGATATAATAAAATAATAAAGTAAGATCTCCACTTGTTTCTTCTCCAGTTCACTCCAGTACTTTGTTGACTTAATGTCTCTTTATACTAGAGTAGAACGGCTGCTTTTTCTGATGTTCCTGAAATTAGGCTGCCACATTTCAGTTATCTCTGTTCACCCACGTGCCTCTGTTTGTAGGTACAACTACCACTTATCAACGGTTAATCAACAGAACATCCGTTGAAGCTTTCATCCGTTGATGCACTCATCCGTTGAAGGATGTTATCCGTTGAAGCTTTAGAGACATCCGTTGAAGCTTAGCTTCTCATCCGTTGAAGGTCTTTAAGTCATCCGTTGATACCACTTCATTTATACAAAATTACAAGGCATGAAATATTTACAATTGGCCTTCCTATCTGCATATCTTCTAGTAGTCAACATGACTCATAGTTTCTCTCAACTTCTAAGAATTACATCTTAAATACAGAGACTGAAATATGCTACAACACTAGACTTATTTCTAAGTAAAGCTACACCATCAACGGATAGCCAAAGTGGTCTTATCCGTTGAGGCTACAGACACTGAATTTCTACTTAAGTGTTTTGTTAAACATATCATCAAACTAATGCACATATATTCCTAACAATCTCCCCCTATTTATGTCTATAAGAATTGTAGGCATAAATTCAGGGTTAACTTGATGATAACAAAACACTTAACAGATATATGAATTCAAACTAAGTAGAAATTTGAAAATGCTGCAAAAATGTATGTACTAGGAGGAAATTGAAGATTTACAGTATTTCCAAGGATACTCCTTTAGCCTGAGCAAATCATCTTTTTCTTCTTTGTTCCCTGGTTTTCTTTCCTAGCCCTTTGTCATTTTCCTCAATTTGGAGTTGGAGTTGTCTGAAGAATTCAGCTTCATCTTCAACACTGATATCCAACTTAGATTGCATTTCCTTGAGAGTTTCATTGCTGGCAATCTTGAGTTGGTCTTCAAGTCTGAAAAATCTTCTGACTCCTTTATCATCTCTAAATTCCATCAACCAATGAGGTGATTTGTGAATTGTAATTCCCCTTTCTTGAATGAGTAAAGTCCTGGGTAAAGCATTGGGCTCCCTCCAAGTTTTCCTTATATTGGCAATCTTGTTGAGAATTTCAGTCTTGGCAGTTCTGGTTAAAGCCAGAA